>NC_048587.1:0-62500 GCF_013265735.2 Oncorhynchus mykiss | reverse complement strand
CCCACTTATTACTGCACTGGTACAAACGGCAGCTAGTCAGCATCCCAGCAGAACACAGTGTCCAATGCTGAAAGACAGCAGCTAGAATCCATCCCTCATTATTCTACTAACGCTGAAAGACATCAGCTAGAATCCATCCCTCATTATTCTACTAATGCTGAAAGACATCAGCTAGAATCCATCCCTCATTATTCTACTAACGCTGAAAGACATCAGCTAGAATCCATCCCTCATTATTCTACTAATGCTGAAAGACATCAGCTATAATCCATCCCTCATTATTCTACTAATGCTGAAAGACATCAGCTAGAATCCATCCCTCATTATTCTACTAACGCTGAAATACATCAGCTAGAATCCATCCCTCATTATTCTACTAACGGTGAAAGACATCAGCTAGAATCCATCCCTCATTATTCTACTAATGCTGAAAGACATCAGCTAGAATCCATCCCTCATTATTCTACTAACGCTGAAAGACATCAGCTAGAATCCATCCCTCATTATTCTACTAATGCTGAAAGACATCAGCTAGAATCCATCCCTCATTATTCTACTAATGCTGAAATACATCAGCTAGAATCCATCCCTCATTATTCTACTAATGCTGAAAGACAGCAGCTAGAATCCATCCCTCATTATTCTACTAATGCTGAAAGACATCAGCTATAATCCATCCCTCATTATTCTACTAATGCTGAAAGACATCAGCTAGAATCCATCCCTCATTATTCTACTAACGCTGAAATACATCAGCTAGAATCCATCCCTCATTATTCTACTAACGGTGAAAGACATCAGCTAGAATCCATCCCTCATTATTCTACTAATGCTGAAAGACATCAGCTAGAATCCATCCCTCATTATTCTACTAACGCTGAAAGACATCAGCTATAATCCATCCCTCATTATTCTACTAATGCTGAAAGACATCAGCTAGAATCCATCCCTCATTATTCTACTAACGCTGAAATACATCAGCTAGAATCCATCCCTCATTATTCTACTAACGGTGAAAGACATCAGCTAGAATCCATCCCTCATTATTCTACTAATGCTGAAAGACATCAGCTAGAATCCATCCCTCATTATTCTACTAACGCTGAAAGACATCAGCTAGAATCCATCCCTCATTATTCTACTAATGCTGAAAGACATCAGCTAGAATCCATCCCTCATTATTCTACTAATGCTGAAATACATCAGCTAGAATCCATCCCTCATTATTCTACTAATGCTGAAAGACAGCAGCTAGAATCCATCCCTCATTATTCTACTAATGCTGAAAGACATCAGCTATAATCCATCCCTCATTATTCTACTAATGCTGAAAGACATCAGCTAGAATCCATCCCTCATTATTCTACTAACGCTGAAATACATCAGCTAGAATCCATCCCTCATTATTCTACTAACGGTGAAAGACATCAGCTAGAATCCATCCCTCATTATTCTACTAATGCTGAAAGACATCAGCTAGAATCCATCCCTCATTATTCTACTAACGCTGAAAGACATCAGCTAGAATCCATCCCTCATTATTCTACTAATGCTGAAAGACATCAGCTAGAATCCATCCCTCATTATTCTACTAATGCTGAAATACATCAGCTAGAATCCATCCCTCATTATTCTACTAATGCTGAAAGACAGCAGCTAGAATCCATCCCTCATTATTCTACTAATGCTGAAAGACATCAGCTAGAATCCATCCCTCATTATTCTACTAATGCTGAAAGACATCAGCTAGAATCCATCCCTCATTATTCTACTAATGCTGAAAGACATCAGCTAGAATCCATCCCTCATTATTCTACTAATGCTGAAATACATCAGCTAGAATCCATCCCTCATTATTCTACTAATGCTGAAAGACAGCAGCTAGAATCCATCCCTCATTATTCTACTAATGCTGAAAGACAGCAGCTAGAATCCATCCCTCATTATTCTACTAATGCTGAAAGACATCCGCTAGAATCCATCCCTCATTATTCTACAAATGCTGAAAGACATCCGCTAGAATCCATCCCTCATTATTCTACAGCTGTGCCAAACACGGAGCCAAACAGAACCGGCTGTGGCTTTTCCTTCATCCAGCCACATCCTCCACCTGTATATCTACTGTACATTGTGATATAAATCACAGGGTTATGAACAGTCCACTGGTAGAAGATCTTGTTCCTTCACTCAGTCTGTCTCTCTCCCCTCCCACAAAAGTCACAAATGGGATCCCCATTCCCTTTCTAGTGCACTACTTCTGTCCAGAGCCACTATTATAGGGAATAGGGTGCCATTTCTGGTTAAAGTAGTGCACTATTATAGGGAATAGGGTGCCATTTCTGGTTAAAGTAGTGCACTATTATAGGGAATAGGGTGCCATTTCTGGTTAAAGTAGTGCACTATTATAGGGAATAGGGTGCCATTTATGGTTAAAGTAGTGCACTATTATAGGGAATAGGGTGCCATTTCTGGTTAAAGTAGTGCACTATTTAGGGAATAGGGTGCCATTTCTGGTTAAAGTAGTGCACTATTATAGGGAATAGGGTGCCATTTCTGGTTAAAGTAGTGCACTATTATAGGGAATAGGGTGCCATTTCTGGTTAAAGTAGTGCACTATTTAGGGAATAAGGTGCCATTTCTGGTTAAAGTAGTGCACTATTATAGGGAATAGGGTGCCATTTCTGGTTAAAGTAGTGCACTATTTAGGGAATAAGGTGCCATTTCTGGTTAAAGTAGTGCACTATTATAGGGAATAGGGTGCCATTTCTGGTTAAAGTAGTGCACTATTATAGGGAATAGGGTGCCATTTCTGGTTAAAGTAGTGCACTATTATAGGGAATAGGGTGCCATTTCTGGTTAAAGTAGTGCACTATTATAGGGAATAGGGTGCCATTTTTTTGTTAAAGTAGTGCACTATTATAGGGAATAGGGTGCCATTTGAGACGTTTCCTTCGTCTCTTTCCCCAGACGTCCCTAATTTTAGAGAGTTAAAATCTCAATGACTAAAACAGGACAGCAGCCGACAGGAAGCAGTGGAAAAGGGAAGTAGTAAAAAAAAAACAGGGTTAAAACATATCAATATTTCTCTAACTGGAAAAACAGGAAGTCAAACGCTAAGGAGCAAGTAGGAAGTATGTTTGTGTTACCCCCCCCCTATAAATGTTTTTCATTACATAACAAATGCTGCTACAGCTGCTCCTGCTAAGTTAGTTCCTGCGGGATGTCACACATGTTGGTAATGTAGGAGATACGAGTAGTACCAGAACTACCATCCAACTAGGCCATAGGACTTATGAACAGTGTCTCGTCTGATTCAAAGAGTGGAGGAACTCTGTTGGAGGGTTCCAGAAAGATATTTACCACAGACGGGTTGAAAATAAATGATCCGTGTGTAACTCACAGAATGAAATCAGAGAAATGGAGGGAGAGGAGAGAGAGAGAGACAGAGAGTGAGGAAGAGGAGAGGAGATAGATAAAGTGAGGGAGAGGAGAGAGAGAGAGACAGAGTGAGGGAGAGGAAGAGAGGTGAGAGAGTGAGGAAGAGGAGAAAGAGACAGAGTGAGGGAGGGAGAGGAGAGAGAGTGAGGGAGGGAGAGGAGAGAGAGACAGAGTGAGGGAGAGGAGAGGAGAAAGAGAGAGGTAGAGTAGAAGGAGAGAGGGAGAGGAGAGAGAGACAAAGTGAGGGAGAGGATAGGAGAGAGAGAGAGAGTGAGGGAGAGGAGAGAGAGACAGAGTGAGGGAGAGGAGAGAGAGACAGAGTGAGGGAGAGGAGAGAGAGACAGAGTGAGGGAGAGGAGAGAGAGAGCGTGAGGGAGAGTGAAGAGAGACAGAGTGAGGGAGAGGAGAGAGAGACAGAGTGAGGGAGAGGAGAGAGAGACAGAGTGAGGGAGAGGAGAGAGAGACAGAGTGAGGGAGAGGAGAGAGAGACAGAGTGAGGGAGAGGAGAGAGAGACAGAGTGAGGGAGAGGAGAGAGAGAGCGTGAGGGAGAGGAGAGAGAGACAGAGTGACGGAGAGGAGAGAGAGTGACGGAGAGGAGAGAGAGAGAGTGAGGGAGAGGAGAGAGAGAGAGTGAGGGAGAGGAGGAGAGGTCACTGTGTCTACACACTAAACTGTTAAATCACACGTCTGCATGCAGAACACAGTCATCGTTGAAATAGTTTCATTGTCTGGTCCAGTAGACCATCTACAGCAGGGCTGATGATGTAGAGAGGAGAGAGGGGGCAGAGAGAGGAGAGAGGGGGCAGAGAGAGGAGAGAGGGGGCAGAGAGAGGAGAGAGGGGGTAGAGAGAGGAGAGAGAGGGCAGAGACAGGAGAGAGGGGGCAGAGAGAGGAGAGTAAATAGTTTCATTGTCTGGTCCATGCAGGGCTGATGATGTAGAGAGGAGAGAGAGGGCATAGAGAGGAGAGAGGGGGCAGAGAGAGGAGAGAGGGGGTAGAGAGAGGAGAGAGAGGGCAGAGACAGGAGAGAGGGGGCAGAGAGAGGAGAGTAAATAGTTTAATTGTCTGGTCCATGCAGGGCTGATGATGTAGAGAGGAGAGAGAGGGCATAGAGAGGAGAGAGGGGGCAGAGAGAGGAGAGAGGGGGCAGAGACAGGAGAGAGGGGGCAGAGAGAGGAGAGAGGGGGCAGAGACAGGAGAGAGGGGGCAGAGAGAGGAGAGAGGTGGCAGAGACAGGAGAGAGGGGGCAGAGAGAGGAGAGAGAGGGCAGAGACAGGAGAGAGGGGGCAGAGAGAGGAGAGTAAATAGTTTCATTGTCTGGTCCATGCAGGGCTGATGATGTAGAGAGGAGAGAGGGGGCAGAGACAGGAGAGAGGGGGCATAGAGAGGAGAGAGGGGGCAGAGAGAGGAGAGAGGGAACATAGAGATGAGAGAGGGGGAAGAGACAAGAGAGAGGGGGCAGAGAGAGGGGGCAGAGAGAGGAGAGAGGGGGCAGAGACAGGAGAGAGGGGGCAGAGAGAGGAGAGAGGTGGCAGAGACAGGAGAGAGGGGGCAGAGAGAGGAGAGAGGGGGCAGAGACAGGAGAGAGGGGGCATAGACAAGAGAGGGGCAGAGAGATGAGAGAGGGGGCAGAGACAAGAGAGAGGGGGCAGAGAGAGGAGAGAGGGGGCAGAGACAGGAGAGAGGGGGCAGAGAGCGGAGAGAGGGGGCAGAGACAGGAGAGAGGGGGCAGAGAGAGGAGAGAGGTGGCAGAGACAGGAGACAGGGGGCAGAGAGAGGAGAGAGGGGGCAGAGACAGGAGAGAGGGGGCAGAGAGAGGAGAGAGGGGGCAGAGAGAGGAGAGAGGGGGCAGATAGAGGAGAGAGGGGGCAGAGAGAGGAGAGTAAATAGTTTCATTGTCTGGTCCATGCAGGGCTGATGATGTAGAAGGGAGAGGGGGCATAGAGAGGAGAGAGGGGGCAGAGAGAGGAGAGAGGGGGCAGAGACAGGAGAGAGGGGGCAGAGAGAGGAGAGAGGGGGCAGAGAGAGGAGAGTAAATAGTTTCATTGTCTGGTCCATGCAGGGCTGATGATGTAGAGAGGAGAGAGGGGGCAGAGACAGGAGAGAGGGGGCATAGAGAGGAGAGAGGGGGCAGAGAGAGGAGAGAGGGGACATAGAGATGAGAGAGGGGGAAGAGACAAGAGAGAGGGGGCAGAGAGAGGAGAGAGGGGGCAGAGACAGGAGAGAGAGGGCAGAGAGAGGAGAGAGGTGGCAGAGACAGGAGAGAGGGGGCAGAGAGAGGAGAGAGGGGGCAGAGACAGGAGAGAGGGGGCAGAGACAAGAGAGGGGCAGAGAGAGGGAGAGAGGGGGCAGAGAGAGGAGAGTAAATTGTTTAATTGTCTGGTCCATGCAGGGCTGATGATGTAGAGAGGAGAGAGAGGACATAGAGAGGAGAGAGGGGGCAGAGAGAGGAGAGAGGGGGCAGAGACAGGAGAGAGGGGGCAGAGAGAGGAGAGAGGGGGCAGAGACAGGAGAGAGGGGGCAGAGAGAGGAGAGAGGTGGCAGAGACAGGAGAGAGGGGGCAGAGAGAGGAGAGAGAGGGCAGAGACAGGAGAGAGGGGGCATAGAGAGGAGAGAGGGGGCAGAGACAGGAGAGAGGGGGCAGAGAGAGGAGAGAGAGGGCAGAGACAGGAGAGAGGGGGCAGAGAGAGGAGAGTAAATAGTTTCATTGTCTGGTCCATGCAGGGCTGATGATGTAGATTGTGTAGTAAGTGACTCCTCTTTTTAACACACACACACACACACACACTCTTGCATAGCTTCACGTCTTAGTGGCATGGTGTTTATACACACACTCAATTGCGTAACAATCCAGCCAGCAGCAACTTTTCCTATTTTAGACATAACAAGCAAGAAGCCATTCCATAGAGGGCAGAGAGATGAGGGAGGGGGCAGAGAGAGGAGAGAGGGGCCAGAGAGAGAGGAGGGAGAGGGTAAAGAGAGGAGGGAGGGGCCAGAGAGAGGAGAGAGGGGGAAGAGTGAGAGGAGGGAGGGGCTAGAGCGAGAGGGGAAAGAGGCCAGAGAGAGAGGAGGGAGGGGGTAAAGAGAGGAGGGAGGGGCCAGAGCGAGAGGAGGGAGGGGCCAGAGTGAGAGGAGGGAGGGGCCAGAGAGAGAAGAGAGAACCAAACAACACCGTAAATACAACAAATATTTATCTTTATACTATTCATACTACAACTATTTACACATTGTTAAAAACACTGTATATAGCTTATAATATACACAGAGAGAGGGAGAGAGGGAGAGAGGGAGAGAGAGAGAGAGAGAGAGAGAGAGAGAGAGAGAGAGGGAGAGAGGGAGAGAGGGAGAGAGAGAGGGAGAGAGAGGGAGAGAGAGGGAGAGAGAGGGAGAGAGAGGGAGAGAGAGAGGGAGAGAGAGAGAGAGAGAGAGAGAGAGAGGGAGAGGGAGGGAGAGAGAGGGAGAGAGGGAGAGAGGGAGAGAGAGAGAGAGAGGGAGAGAGAGAGAGAGAGAGGGAGAGAGGGAGAGAGGGAGAGAGAGGGAGAGGGAGAGAGAGATAGAGGGAGAGAGAGAGAGAGAGGGAGAGGGAGAGAAAGAGAGATAGAGAGAGAGCGAGAGAGGGAGAGAAAGAGAGATAGAGAGAGGGAGAGAGATAGAGGGAGAGAGAGAGAGAGAGAGAGAGAGATAGAGGGAGAGAGAGAGAGAGAGGGAGAGGGAGAGGGAGAGAAAGAGAGATAGAGAGAGGGAGAGAGAGGGAGAGAAAGAGAGATAGAGAGAGAGCGAGAGAGGGAGAGAAAGAGAGATAGAGAGAGAGAGAGAGCACGAGAGAGCAACAGTACACTTCTAGAATGTACCACCAGTACAGTATATAATCGTAGCCAGCGTCCCAAATGCCGCCCAATTCCTATGGTAAGATGGCGCCCTTCAGACATGGCAGCTCTGCTTCCAGCTCCTAAACAACGTTGCAGTATTTAGTTTTTTTGGTGTGTTATTTACAAAATTAGATCCTTCGTTCGTACCCCCAAGGGCGATTGAACTTATCCCAGAGACTGCACCAAGACGCAGCCGGCGGAGAAAAGGTATTCGGAGTAGAGGTCGACCGATTGGGATTTTTCAACACCGATATCGCTATCGAATACCTCTTGTAATAATGACAATTACATCAATACTGAATGAACAACGAACACTTTTATTTTAACATAATATAATACATAAATAAAATCTATTTAGTGTCAAATAAATAATGAAACATGTTCAATTTGGTTTAAATAATGCAAAAACAAAGTGTTGGAGAAGAAAGTAAAAGTGCAATATGTGCCATGTAAGAAAGCTAACGTTTCAGTTCCTTGCTCAGAACATGAGAACATATGAAAGCTGGTGGTTCCTTTTAACATGAGACTTCAATATTCCCAGGTAAGAAGTTTTAGGTTGTAGTTATTATAGGAATTATGACGCGTCGACTATTTCTCTCTCTACCATTTGTATTTCATAGACCTTTGACTATTGGATGTTCTTATAGGCACTTTAGTATTGCCAGTCTAATCTTGGGAGTTGATAGGCTTAAAGTCATAAACTGCACTGTGCCTCAAGCATTGCTAAGAGCTGCTGGCAAAAACGCAGTAAAGTTTGTTTGAATGAATGCTTACGAGCCTGCTGCTGCCTACCACTGCTCAGACTGCTCTATCAAATATCAAATCATAGACTTAATTATAATAAACACACAGAAATACAAGCCTTTGGTCATTAATATGGTCAAATCCGGAAACTATCATTTCGAAAACAAAACGTTTATTATTTCAGTGAAATACGGAACCGTTCCGTATTTGATCGAATGGGTGGCAGCCCTAAGTGTAAATATTTCTGTACAACCTTAGATGTTATGTCATAATTATGTGAAATTCTGGAAAATTAATTACGGTCTTTACACACGGTTCGCAAAGAGCCAGACGGCCCAAACTGCTGAATATACCCTGACTCTGCTAGCACAGAGCGCAAAAGAAGTTACACAATTTCCCTAGTTAATACTGCCTGCTAATATTAATTTATTTTAACTAAATATGCAGGTTTAAAAAGATATACTTCAGTGTATTGAAACGATTGTGCTTTTTTCGAGAATGTGCTTTTGTTAAATCACCCCCCGTTTAGCGAAGTTGAAGTAGGCTGTTATTCGACGACAAAATTAACAGGCACCGCATTGATTATATGCAAAGCAGGACAAGCTAGTTAACCTAGTAATATCATCAACCATGTGTAGTTAACTAGTGTTTATGTTAAGATTGATTGTTTTTTTCATAAGATAAGTTTAATGCTAGCTAGCAACTTATCCTTGGCACCTTGCTGCCACAAGGTCCCTTTGACACTGCACTCGCATAACAGGTAGTCAGCCTGCAACAGTCTCCTCGTGGAGTCCAATCGGCATCCAAAAAGGCTGATTACCGATTGTTATGAAAACTTGAAATCGGCTCTAATTAATCGGCCATGTCGACCTCTAATCCAGACGGTTTGTTCTGTCAGAACGGATTTTATTTTATTTTTTACATTTTATTTCCCCTTTATTTAACCAGGTAGGCTAGTTGAGAACACCTTTATTTAACCAGGTGGGCTAGTTGAGAACAAGTTCTCATTTACAACTGCGACCTGGCCAAGATAAAGCAAAGCAGTGCGACACAAACAACAACACAGAGTTACACATGGAATAAACAAACATACAGTCAATAACACAATATAAAAAAATTAAGTCTATATACAGTGTGTGCAAATGGCGTGAGGAGGTAAGGCAATAAATAATGATAAATATAATAAATAATTGGTCGACCTCTAATTCGGAGTGGAGTTCTAGTCCGACTCAGGAGGCGAACACACCATCCACCACTTCCCATTACACGCTAATGTTCAGTCTCAGTCACAATAAAGAAGACGAGCTCAGGGCGAGGATCTCCTTTCACAGAGACATCTGAGACTGTAACATACTCTGTTTCACGGAACCATGGTTCTCTCCGGATATACCGTCCATACAGCCAGCTGGGTTCTCAGTTCATCGCGCAGACAGGAATTAAGAACTCTCTGGATATACTGTCCCCGTCCATACAGCCAGCTGGGTTCTCAGTTCATCGCACAGACAGGAATTAAGAACTCTCTGGATATACAGTCCCCGTCCATACAGCCAGCTGGGTTCTCAGTTCATCGCGCAGACAGGAATTAAGAACTCTCCGGGAAGAAGAAAGACGGGGTTGTTTCATGATTAACCACTAATCCCGATCTAGAATACCTCACAATCAAAACTCCCAAGATAATTCTCTCCGGTTATAGTCACAGCCGTGTATATTCCAACTCAAGCCGATACCACGACGGCCCACAAGGAACTACACTGGACTTTATGCAAACTGCAAACCACATATCCTGAGGCCGCAGTTACTGTAGCTGCCAAATCAAATTTGAGGAAAAAAGCTACCAAAGTTCTATCAACACATTGACTGTAGTTCTCCCTCTGGTAAAACACTGCTACTCCCCCTTTCGAATTGCCTACATGGCCCTCCCCCGCACTCCTTTTGGCAAATCAGATCACAACTCCATTTTGCTCCTCCCTTCCTATATGCAGAAACTTAAACAGGAAGTACCCGTGCTAAGATCTATTCAACGCTGGTCTGACCAATCAGAATCCATGCTTCAACATTGTTTTGATCATGCGGCCTGGGACATGTTCTGGGTAGCCTCTGAGAATAACATTGAGGTGACTGAGTTCATCAGGAATTGTATAGGGGATGTCCCACTGTGACTATTAAAAACTACCCAGAAACCGTGAATAGATGGCAGCATTCGCGCAAAAACTGAAAGCACGAGCCACCGCATTTAACCATGGCAAGGTGACTGGGAATATGGCTGAATACAAACAGTGTAGTTATTCCCTCCATAAGGCAATCAAACAGGCAAAACGTCAGTACAGAGACAAAGTGAGTCGCAATTCAACGGCTCAGACATGAAACATATGTGACAGGGTCTACAGGCAATCACAGACTGCAAAGGGAAAACCAGCCACATCGCGGACCCTGGCGTCTTGCTCCCGGACAAGCTAAACACCTTCTTCGCCCGCTTTGGGGATAACACAGTGCCACCGACGTCTTGCTCCCGGACAAGCTGAACACCTTCTTCGCCAGCTTTGGGGATAACACAGTGCCACCGACGTCTTGCTCCCAGACAAGCTGAACACCTTCGCCCGCTTTGGGGATAACACAGTGCCACCGACGTCTTGCTCCCAGACAAGCTGAACACCTTCGCCCGCTTTGGGGATAACACATTGCCACCGACGTCTTGCTCCCGGACAAGCTGAACACCTTCTTCGCCCGCTTTGGGGATAACACAGTGCCACCGACGTCTTGCTCCCGGACAAGCTGAACACCTTCTTCGCCAGCTTTGGGGATAACACAGTGCCACCGACATCTTGCTCCCAGACAAGCTAAACACCTTCTTCGCCCGCTTTGGGGATAACACAGTGCCACCGACGTCTTGCTCCCGGACAAGCTGAACACCTTCTTCGCCAGCTTTGGGGATAACACAGTGCCACCGACGTCTTGCT
The DNA here is from genome assembly GCF_013265735.2 of Oncorhynchus mykiss. NCBI lineage: Eukaryota > Metazoa > Chordata > Actinopteri > Salmoniformes > Salmonidae > Oncorhynchus > Oncorhynchus mykiss. Next base: position 51,491 of record NC_048587.1, on the reverse strand, counting down.
CCCAGACAAGCTGAACACCTTCGCCCGCTTTGGGGATAACACAGTGCCACCGACGTCTTGCTCCCAGACAAGCTGAACACCTTCGCCCGCTTTGGGGATAACACAGTGCCACCGACGTCTTGCTCCCGGACAAGCTGAACACCTTCTTCGCCCGCTTTGGGGATAACACAGTGCCACCGACGTCTTGCTCCCGGACAAGCTGAACACCTTCTTCGCCAGCTTTGGGGATAACACAGTGCCACCGACATCTTGCTCCCAGACAAGCTGAACACCTTCTTCGCCCGCTTTGGGGATAACACAGTGCCACCGACGTCTTGCTCCCGGACAAGCTGAACACCTTCTTCGCCCGCTTTGGGGATAACACAGTGCCACCGACGTCTTGCTCCCGGACAAGCTGAACACCTTCTTCGCCCGCTTTGGGGATAACACAGTGCCACCGACGCGACCCACTCCCAAAGACTGTGGGCTCTCCTTCTCCGTGGCTGACGTGAGGAAGACATTTAAGGATCTTAACCCTCACAAGGCTACCGGCCCAGACGGCATCCCTAGCCGCGTCCTCAGAGCATGCGTAGACTAGCTGGCTGGTGTGTTTACAGACATATTCAATCTCTCCCTATCCCAGTCTCCTGTTCCCACTTGCTTCAAGATGTCCACCATTGTTCCTGTACCCAAGAAAGCTAAGGTACAGGAACTAAATGACTATCGCCCCATAGCACTCACTTCTGTCATCATGAAGTGCTTTAAGAGACTAGTCAAGGACCATATCACCTCCACCCTACCTGACACCCACTCCAATTTGCTTACCGCCCCAATAGGTCCACAGACGATGCAATCTCAACCACACTGCACACTGCCCTAAACCATCTGGACAAGAGGAATACCTATGTAAGAATGCTGTTCATTGACTACAGCTCAGCATTCAACACCATAGTACCCTCCAAGCTCATCATTAAGCTGGAGGCCCTGGGTCTGAACCCCGCCCTGTGTAACCGGGTCTTGGACTTCCTGACGAGCAGCCCCTCGGTGGTGAAGGTAGGAAACATCACCTCCACTTCGCTGATCCTCAACACTGGGTCCCCAAAAGGGTACGTGCTCAGCCCCCTCCTGTACTCACCTATGACTGCGTGGCTATGCACAACTCCAACTCAATCATCAAATTTGCAGACGACACAGAGATTGCATCGTCTGTGGACCTAGTGGGCTTGATTACCAACAACGAGGAGACGGCCTACAGGGAGGAGGTGAGGGCACTCGGAGTGTGGTGTCAGGAAAATAAACTCTCACTCAACGTCAACAAAACAAAGGAGCTGATCGTGGACTTCAGGAAACAGCAGAGGGAGCACCACCCCGTCCACATCGACGGGACAGCGGCGGAGAAGGCAGAAAGCTACAAGTTCCTCGGCGTACACATCACTGACAACCCTGCACCTTAGAGGCTGCTGCCCTATATACATAGACATGGAATCACTGGTCACTTTAATAATGGAACACTAGTCACTCTCAACCCTGCACCTTAGAGGCTGCTGCCCTATAGACATGGAATCACTGGTCACTTTAATAATGGAACACTGGTCACTTTAATAATGGAACACTGGTCACTTTAATAATGGAACACTGGTCACTTTAATAATGGAACACTGGTCACTGTAATAATGGAACACTGGCCACTTTAATAATGGAACACTGGCCCCTTTAATAATGGAACACTGGTCACTGTAATAATGGAACACTGGCCACTTTAATAATGGATCACTGGTCACTTTAATAATGTTTACATACTGCTTTAGTCATCTCATATGTATATACTGTATTCTATTCTACTGTATTTTAGTTAATGCCACTACAACATTGCTCATCCTAATATTTATATATTTCTTAATTACATTCTTTTACTTTTAGATGTGTGTTTTGTTGTGTTTTGTTAGATATTACTGCACTGTTGGAGCTAGGAACACAAGCATTTAGTTAGATATTATTGCACTGTTGGAGCTAGGAACACAAGCATTTAGTTAGATACTACTGCACTGTTGGAGCTAGGAACACAAGCATTTAGTTAGATATTACTGCACTGTTGGAGCTAGAAACACAAGCATTTAGTTAGATATTACTGCACTGTTGGAGCTAGAAACACAAGCATTTAGTTAGATACTACTGCACTGTTGGAGCTAGAAACACAAGCATTTCACTACACCCGCAATAACATCTGCTAAACACGTGTATGTGACCAAAAAACATTTGATTTGATTTGATAGGGTCTATATGGCTCTGCTCAAAATGTGTGTACTATATAGGGAATAGGGCTGTAGTATAGAGTAGTGCACTATATAGGGAATAGGGCTGTAGTATAAAGTAGTGTACTATATAGGGAATAGGGCTGTAGTATAAAGTAGTGCACTATATAGGGAATAGGGCTGTAGTATAAAGTAGTGTACTATATAGGGAATAGGGCTGTAGTATAAAGTAGTGCACTATATAGGGAATAGTTAGACCAGGCCAGGCTGTAGTATAAAGTAGTGTACTATATAGGGAATAGGGCTGTAGTATAGAGTAGTGTACTATATAGGGAATAGGGCTGTAGTATAAAGTAGTGCACTATATAGGGAATAAGGCTGTAGTATAGAGTAGTGCACTATATAGGGAATAGGGCTGTAGTATAAAGTAGTGCACTATATAGGGAATAGGGCTGTAGTATAGAGTAGTGCACTATATAGGGAATAGGGCTGTAGTATAAAGTAGTGCACTATATAGGGAATAGGGCTGTAGTATAAAGTAGTGCACTATATAGGGAATAGGGCTGTAGTATAGAGTAGTGTACTATATAGGGAATAAGGCTGTAGTATACTGGAGGTCATTACAGTTGGAGGTCATTACAGTTGGAGGTCATTACAGTTGGAGGTCATTACAGTGGGAGGTCATTACAGTGGGAGGTCATTACAGTTGGAGGTCATTACAGTGGGAGGTCATTACAGTGGGAGGTCATTACAGTGGACTGCAGCAGAATGAGCAGACCTTGTTGTGTCCCAAATGGCGCTCTCTGGCCTTATTAGTGAACTACTTTGACCAGGGCCCATAAGGTTCTGCTTAAAACTAGTGCTCTGTAAAGGGAGAAAGAGTGCCATTTGGGATCCCCATTCTATGTCTCAGACAGACATGCTCTCAGGGTGGGAATGTGGTCCCACGGTAGCCTGGTTAAACCCACACTGACTGCTGGGTTCACCATCCAGCCTGCTGAAACCAGGAACCTAGGTAGTCCCAACAGAACTAATGAGATCACCAGACATGACAGGCCACTCAAGTTTGTCATCTGCAACAACTATAGGCGATGGGCCAATTTAATGTTAGCGATGGAGCATTTCTCAATGTGTCCATTCATCCGTAATGCTTCGTCATCATCATCATCCTCATCAACAGGGTCTGTACAAAACAGGCTCTGTTATACACTGGAGTATATGACACGCCCCCCTCTGACCTAGCAGTGATGTCATCCATAATTATACTGCTGCAGGGGAGAGGGAAGAGGAGGAGAGTAGAGGAGGAGTGAAGAGGAGGAGAGTAGAGAAGGAGAGAAGAGGAGAGAAGAGGAGAGGAGAGGAGAGGAGAGGAGAGGAGAGGAGAGGAGAGGAGAGGAGAGGAGAAAAAACAGAGGAGAGGAGAGGAGAGGAGAGGAGAAAAAACAGAGGAGAGGAGAGGAGAGGAGAGGAGAGGAGAGGAGAGGAGAGGAGAGGAGAGGAGAGGAGAGGAGAGAAGGAGAGAAGGAGAGAAGGAGAGAAGGAGAGAAGAGGAGAGGAGAAAATAGAGGAGAGGAGAGGAGAGGAGAGAAGGAGAGAGGAGGAGAGGAGAAAAAACAGAGGAGAGGAGAGAAGGAGAGAAGAGGAGAGGAGAAAATAGAGGAGAGGAGAGGAGAGGAGAGAAGGAGAGAAGAGGAGAGGAGAAAAAACAGAGGAGATGAGAGGAGAGAAGGAGAGAAGAGGAGAGGAGAAAATAGAGGAGAGGAGAGGAGAGGAGAGAAGGAGAGAAGAGGAGAGGAGAAAAACAGAGGAGAGGAGAGGAGAGGAGGGGAGAAAACTAAATGTTGACACATTCACACAGACTTCAACATGAATGTTTGTCATTGCCCTTCAACCTTGGGGCTGTGGGACAAATACAGCTTTCTCAAACAGAGTCCCAGCCCATATGCTGTCCAGCCCTGGTTAAATCCAGGCCAAGAGTTTTATAAAGGCCTTATTCACATGACTACAGAGTTGAGGGCAGAGAGGAGACTGGCACAATGATTCTCTTTCATTTATATTTCTGTGAATTGACTTTACTAATGATGAAGAGGAGGGAGGTGTAGGTTGGCTCTTGTTTCTGTGAGTTGACTTTACTAATGATGAAGAGGAGGGAGGTGTAGGTTGGCTCTTGTTTCTGTGAGTTGACTTTACTAATGATGAAGAGGAGGGAGGTGTAGGTTGGCTCTTGTTTCTGTGAGTTGACTTTACTAATGATGAAGAGGAGGGAGGTGTAGGTTGGCTCTTGTTTCTGTGAGTTGACTTTACTAATGATGAAGAGGAGGGAGGTGTAGGTTGGCCTGTTTCTGTGAGTTGACTTTACTAATGATGAAGAGGAGGGAGGTATAGGTTGGCCTGTTTCTGTGAGTTGACTTTACTAATGATGAAGAGGAGGGAGGTATAGGTTGGCCTGTTTCTGTGAGTTGACTTTACTAATGATGAAGAGGAGGGAGGTATAGGTTGGCCTGTTTCTGTGAATTGACTTTACTAATGATGAAGAGGAGGGAGGTATAGGTTGGCTCCTCTTTCTGTGAGTTGACTTTACTAATGATGAAGAGGAGGGAGGTATAGGTTGGCTCCTCTTTCTGTGAGTTGACTTTACTAATGATAAAGAGGAGGGAGGTATAGGTTGGCTCCTCTTTCTGTGAGTTGACTTTACTAATGATGAAGAGGAGGGAGGTATAGGTTGGCTCCTCTTTCTGTGAGTTGACTTTACTAATGATGAAGAGGAGGGAGGTGTAGGTTGGCTCCTCTTTCTGTGAGTTGACTTTACTAATGATAAAGAGGAGGGAGGTATAGGTTGGCTCCTGTTTCTGTGAGTTGACTTTACTAATGATGAAGAGGAGGGAGGTATAGGTTGGCTCCTGTTTCTGTGAGTTGACTTTACTAATGATGAAGAGGAGGGAGGTATAGGTTGGCTCTTGTTTCTGTGAGTTGACTTTACTAATGATGAAGAGGAGGGAGGTGTAGGTTGGCCTGTTTCTGTGAGTTGACTTTACTAATGATGAAGAGGAGGGAGGTGTATGTTGGCTCTTGTTTCTGTGTAGGATACGAACCCCCAGCATCATCTTCTCTCTCTGAGTGGTCTGTCTGTGTCAATGTGTGGGAATCAACTGTCTGTAACATCTTGACTATAGATGGTTTTGACTAGATGGTATACTGTCTGTAACATCTTGACTATAGATGGTTTTGACTAGATGGTATACAGTTTATGTCAGAATTTACTTTTCATAGCAGGTTAAGAGAACTGAAGCAGAAGGTTATGATAATTAGGTTTTAAGAAAAGGGGTTAGGGTTAGGTAAAATTCACAAAAAAATCCACTTTTTACGTCAATAAGCTGTCTGTATCCCATTTAGACAAAACCGCTATAGGAGGGTCTGGGGCAGGGTCGAGAGGCGCGGCCCGCCCTGTCTGACTCCCTGTATTGATCCTGAACGGCTGAATTATGTAACACTGGCACATCTGCAGACAAACGCATTTTATTTAGGCCCATTCTGGAGATAACGGTAGCCCATTCCGGGGTTAACGGTAGCTGTTTCGAAAATAAAGGTAGCCCGTTTCGGAGATAACGGTAGCCCGTTATGGAGATAACGGTAGCCCATACCGGGGTTAACGGTAGCTGTTTCGAAAATAAAGGTAGCCCGTTCGGGAGATAACAGTAGCCCGTTCCGGAGATAACGGTAGCCTATTTCTAGATAACGGTATCCCGTACCGGGGTTAAAGGTAGTCCTTTCTTTGACTTAACGCTACTCTCTCTAGATGTGTGTTCCGTTGCCGTCGGTCTCCGCTACTTCTTCTTGTCTCTGTGTTTCTCCGTCGACAGACCAGAAGAATGTAAACAATGCCCAGGGTGACTTCTGGATTGTGAAACATGTTAAAGTTTAACCAATACAAAGTGTACCCTGCTGCTTCACTCCTATCCGTGACGTAGCGTCATTCACTATGTCTAAAATCGCATCAACATGTCGTGCATGTTTTACTGAAAAGTTATGTCTTTTCTTCGTGCCTACGAAATTAGTTGACCCACAAAAACAAGTAAATGTTTTCTGAATACATGTTTTCGACATCTGTAGCGGTCTGTTATTTGTGTAAGGCTGAATTACTTATTGATTATCTAGTTTGGGTATAAAAAAAAAATACACACATGTGAAAAATACAAACTGTCTATAAAGGAATTAAAACTCTAAACATCGTTTTACAGTTACCATTAAGTTTGGGGTCCGTTTTCCGCCGGGATCGATCCTTTCCCCGCAGCCGAGAGAAGGTCCGTTTCAGCAGGGGTTCAGCCATGGCTGAAACCCCGTAATGTGTGTTTTTCCCTGCTCGGTGCAAGCGGACTGGGGAAGCGGGTTAATTCGCTCTAAACTCCAGGAGTCCTCATCCTCGTCCTCGGTCCATCTGTAAAAGGACTGTTGTGTGAGCCCATCTCTGTCTGTGGAACTTGGTCAATGCTCTCCGAGCTTGGCTCTACGTCCAGTTCTCTCCTCTTGCCAAATTTCACAGGAAACGAATTCCTGGGATTCTTTCCCAAACTTTTTTTTTTTTTTTAACCACCTCTAGTGCGAGAGAGTTGAGCGGCAGAGGAATAAGCAAGTGCTCATGGGAGATGTAGTTTCAGCGAAGTCATGGTTAAAACTACAGTAGGTTTCATGCAATGTAACAATGCAACACTTCCTCTACATCTCATAGACAATGACTTATGGCATTTTCCACTGTAATTAAACATGGAGCAAATTAATTACTATGTAATAAGCTTGAAATTACATGGAATAATCGTGCTATGTCTGTGATATGTGGTTGTTTTACCTACGCTAGTTGAATGCCCTGCACTGTAAAAAAAGCCCTGGATAAAAGTGTCTGCTGAATGACCTAAAGGTTAATAACGCAGTTGGTCTTTCCAACCCTGATGTGAGACGATGGGTCGTGTGAGGACTCTATCACGGAGAACTGCTGCCCTCTGCTGGCCATCCTGGAAATCATTCTACATGTTTTACCGTGGCCAATGAATGAATGAGGCAACAGACCGAGACTATATACAACTCATACCATGAACTCAACACACTACAGCTGACGCTGAGCTGAGGAAGTTGAGCTAGGAAATGACCTAGTCTTTACTTCTGTTGTTATTATTGTTCTCAGTACATCGCTCAGACAGGAATGAATATATCTCAGAGAAGCAGAAGGGCGGAGGGGCTGTGTTTCATGATTAACGTGTCATGGTGTAATTCTAGGAACATACAGGAACTCAAGTCATTTTGTTCACCAGACTACCTGTAATAGCGCTATTCAAACGTCCGGAATGCTTACAAGGCCCTCCCCCGCCCTCCTTTCGGCAAATCTGACCATGACTCTCATGACCATCTTGCTCCTCCCGTCCTATAGGCAGAAACTCAAACAGGAAGTGCCCGTACTGACATGTCTATATCTGCAGTGCTATACTGTAAGATCAACAGTCGCCAAATAGTTACATCCTAAAACTATTCTGTTAAGAATTAGAGAGAAAAGTGGGTAGCGACCCATCTCCTCTACAGTGGGTAGCTACCCTTCTCCTCTACAGTGGGTAGCTACCCTTCTCCTCTACAGTGGGTAGCTACCCTTCTCCTCTACAGTGGGTAGCTACCCTTCTCCTCTACAGTGGGTAGCTACCCTTCTCCTCTACAGTGGGTAGCTACCCTTCTCATCTACAGTGGGTAGCTACCCTTCTCCTCTACAGTGGGTAGCTACCCTTCTCCTCTACAGTGGGTAGCTACCCTTCTCATCTACAGTGGGTAGCTACCCTTCTCATCTACAGTGGGTAGCTACCCTTCTCATCTACAGTGGGTAGCTACCCTTCTCATCTACAGTGGGTAGCTACCCTTCTCATCTACAGTGGGTAGCTACTCTTCTCCTCTACAGTGGGTAACTACCCTTCTCATCTACAGTGGGTAGCTACTCTTCTCCTCTACAGTGGGTAGCTACCCTTCTCATCTACAGTGGGTAGCTACTCTTCTCCTCTACAGTGGGTAACTACCCTTCTCATCTACAGTGGGTAGCTACCCTTCTCATCTACAGTGGGTAGATACCCTTCTCATCTACAGTGGGTAGCGACCAATCTCATCTACAGTGGGTAGCGACCCATCTCATCTACAGTGGGTAGCGACCAATCTCATCTACAGTGGGTAGCGACCAATCTCATCTACAGTGGGTAGCGACCAATCTCATCTACAGTGGGTAGCGACCAATCTCATCTACAGTGGGTAGCGACCAATCTCATCTACAGTGGGTAGCGACCCTTCTCATCTACAGTGGGTAGCGACCAATCTCATCTACAGTGGGTAGCTACCCTTCTCATCTACAGTGGGTAGATACCCTTCTCATCTACAGTGGGTAGCGACCAATCTCATCTACAGTGGGTAGCGACCCATCTCATCTACAGTGGGTAGCGACCAATCTCATCTACAGTGGGTAGCGACCAATCTCATCTACAGTGGGTAGCGACCAATCTCATCTACAGTGGGTAGCGACCAATCTCATCTACAGTGGGTAGCGACCAATCTCATCTACAGTGGGTAGCTACCCTTCTCATCTACAGTGGGTAGCGACCAATCTCATCTACAGTGGGTAGCTACCCTTCTCATCTACAGTGGGTAGCGACCAATCTCATCTACAGTGGGTAGCGACCAATCTCATCTACAGTGGGTAGCGACCAATCTCATCTACAGTGGGTAGCGACCAATCTCATCTACAGTGGGTAGCGACCAATCTCATCTACAGTGGGTAGCGACCAATCTCATCTACAGTGGGTAGCTACCCTTCTCATCTACAGTGGGTAGCTACCCTTCTCATCTACAGTGGGTAGCTACCCTTCTCCTCTACAGTGGGTAGCTACCCTTCTCATCTACAGTGGGTAGCTACCCTTCTCCTCTACAGTGGGTAGCTACCCTTCTCATCTACAGTGGGTAGCTACCCTTCTCATCTACAGTGGGTAACTACCCTTCTCCTCTACAGTGGGTAACTACCCTTCTCATCTACAGTGGGTAGCTACCCTTCTCCTCTACAGTGGGTAACTACCCTTCTCATCTACAGTGGGTAGCTACCCTTCTCATCTACAGTGGGTAGCTACCCTTCTCATCTACAGTGGGTAGCTACCCTTCTCATCTACAGTGGGTAGCTACCCTTCTCATCTACAGTGGGTAGCTACCCTTCTCATCTACAGTGGGTAGCGACCAATCTCATCTACAGTGGGTAGCGACCCATCTCATCTACAGTGGGTAGCTACCCTTCTCATCTACAGTGGGTAGCTACCCTTCTCATCTACAGTGGGTAGCGACCCATCTCATCTACAGTGGGTAGCAACCCATCTCATCTACAGTGGGTAAATACCCTTCTCATCTACAGTGGGTAGCTACCCTTCTCATCTACAGTAGGTAGCTACCCTTCTCATCTACAGTGGGTAGCTACCCTTCTCCTCTACAGTGGGTAGCTACCCTTCTCCTCTACAGTGGGTAGCTACCCTTCTCATCTACAGTGGGTAGCTACTCTTCTCCTCTACAGTGGGTAACTACCCTTCTCATCTACAGTGGGTAGCTACCCTTCTCATCTACAGTGGGTAGCTACCCTACTCATCTACAGTGGGTAGCGACCAATCTCATCTACAGTGGGTAGCGACCAATCTCATCTACAGTGGGTAGCGACCAATCTCATCTACAGTGGGTAGCGACCAATCTCATCTACAGTGGGTAGCGACCAATCTCATCTACAGTGGGTAGCGACCAATCTCATCTACAGTGGGTAGCGACCCTTCTCATCTACAGTGGGTGGCGACCAATCTCATCTACAGTGGGTAGCGACCCTTCTCATCTACAGTGGGTAGCGACCCTTCTCATCTACAGTGGGTAGCGACCAATCTCATCTACAGTGGGTAGCGACCAATCTCATCTACAGTGGGTAGCGACCAATCTCATCTACAGTGGGTAGCTACCCTTCTCATCTACAGTGGGTAGCGACCAATCTCATCTACAGTGGGTAGCTACCCTTCTCATCTACAGTGGGTAGCGACCAATCTCATCTACAGTGGGTAGCGACCAATCTCATCTACAGTGGGTAGCGACCAATCTCATCTACAGTGGGTAGCGACCAATCTCATCTACAGTGGGTAGCGACCAATCTCATCTACAGTGGGTAGCGACCAATCTCATCTACAGTGGGTAGCTACCCTTCTCATCTACAGTGGGTAGCTACCCTTCTCATCTACAGTGGGTAGCTACCCTTCTCCTCTACAGTGGGTAGCTACCCTTCTCATCTACAGTGGGTAGCTACCCTTCTCCTCTACAGTGGGTAGCTACCCTTCTCATCTACAGTGGGTAGCTACCCTTCTCATCTACAGTGGGTAACTACCCTTCTCCTCTACAGTGGGTAACTACCCTTCTCATCTACAGTGGGTAGCTACCCTTCTCATCTACAGTGGGTAACTACCCTTCTCATCTACAGTGGGTAGCTACCCTTCTCATCTACAGTGTGTAGCTACCCTTCTCATCTACAGTGGGTAGCTACCCTTCTCATCTACAGTGGGTAGCTACCCTTCTCATCTACAGTGGGTAGCTACCCTTCTCATCTACAGTGGGTAGCGACCAATCTCATCTACAGTGGGTAGCGACCCATCTCATCTACAGTGGGTAGCTACCCTTCTCATCTACAGTGGGTAGCTACCCTTCTCATCTACAGTGGGTAGCGACCCATCTCATCTACAGTGGGTAGCGACCCATCTCATCTACAGTGGGTAAATACCCTTCTCATCTACAGTGGGTAGCTACCCTTCTCATCTACAGTGGGTAGCTACCCTTCTCATCTACAGTGGGTAGCTACCCTTCTCCTCTACAGTGGGTAGCTACCCTTCTCCTCTACAGTGGTAGCTACCCTTCTCATCTACAGTGGGTAGCTACCCTTCTCATCTACAGTGGGTAGCTACCCTTCTCATCTACAGTGGGTAGCTACCCTTCTCATCTACAGTGGGAAGCTACCCTTCTCCTCTACAGTGGGTAGCTACCCTTCTCCTCTACAGTGGGTAGCTACCCTTCTCCTCTACAGTGGGTAGCTACCCGTCTCATCTACAGTGGGTAGCTACCCGTCTCATCTACAGGGCTGTGAATAAGTATTTCCGTAGTTCATTTGTCACATTTAAATGTTTCAGATCATCAAACAAATTTAAATATTAAAAAAAGATAACTCAAGTAAACACAACATGCAGTTTTTAAGTCATGATTTTATAACTACTGTCTATACTGTCTGTACACACCATCCTATATAACTACTGTCTATACTGTCTGTACAGACTATCCTATATAACTACTGTCTATACACACCATCCTATATAACTACTGTCTATACACACCATCCTCTATAACTACTGTCTATACACACCATCCTCTATAACTACTGTCTATACACACCATCCTATATAACTACTGTCTATACACACCATCCTATATAACTACTGTCTATACACACCATCCTATATAACTACTGTCTATACACACCATCCTATATAACTACTGTCTATACACACCATCCTATATAACTACTGTCTATACACAACATCCTATATAACTACTGTCTATACACACCATCCTATACAACTACTGTCTATACACACCATCCTATATAACTACTGTCTATACACACCATCCTATATAACTACTGTCTATACACACCATCCTATATAACTACTGTCTATACACACCATCCTATATAACTACTGTCTATACACACCATCCTATATAACTACTGTCTTTACACACCATCCTATATAACTACTGTCTATACTGTCTATACACACCATCCTCTATAACTACTATCTATACACACCATCCTATATAACTACTGTCTATACTGTCTATACACACCATCCTATATAACTACTGTCTATACTGTCTATACACACCATCCTATATAACTACTGTCTGTACACACCATCCTATATAACTACTGTCTATACTGTCTATACACACCATCCTCTATAACTACTGTCTATACACACCATCCTATATAACTACTGTCTTTACACACCATCCTATTATAACTACTGTCTATACACACCATCCTCTATAACTACTGTCTATACACACCATCCTATATAACTACTGTCTATACTGTCTATACACACCATCCTCTATAACTACTGTCTATACACACCATCCTATATAACTACTGTCTATACACACCATCCTATATAACTACTGTCTATACACACCATCCTATATAACTACTGTCTATACACACCATCCTATATAACTACTGTCTATACACTCCATCCTATATAACTACTGTCTATACACACCATCCTATATAACTACTGTCTATACACACTATCATATATAACTACTGTCTATACACACCATCCTATATAACTACTGTCTATACAAACCATCCTATATAACTACTGTCTATACACACTATCCTATATAACTACTGTCTATACTGTCTATACACACCATCCTATATAACTACTGTCTATACACACCATCCTCTATAACTACTGTCTATATACACCATCCTATATAACTACTGTCTATACACACCATCCTATATAACTACTGTCTATACACACCATCCTATATAACTACTGTCTATACACACTATCCTATATAACTACTGTCTATACACACTATCCTATATAACTACTGTCTATACTGTCTATACACACCATCCTATATAACTACTGTCTATACACACCATCCTCTATAACTACTGTCTATATACACCATCCTATATAACTACTGTCTATACTGTCTGTACAGACTATCCTATATAACTACTGTCTATACACACCATCCTATATAACTACTGTCTATACACACCATCCTATATAACTACTGTCAATACACACTATCCTATATAACTACTGTCTATACTGTCTATACACACCATCCTTTATAACTACTGTCTATACACACTATCCTATATAACTACTGTCTATACACACCATCCTATATAACTACTGTCTATACACATCATCCTATATAACTACTGTCTATACACACCATCCTATATAACTACTGTCTATACACACCATCCTATATAACTACTGTCTATACACACCATCCTATATAACTACTGTCTATACACACAATTCTATATAACTACTGTCTATACACACCATCCTATATAACTACTGTCTATAAACACCATCCTATATAACTACTGTCTATACACACCATCCTATATAACTACTGTCTATACACACCATACTATATAACTACTGTCTATACACACCATCCTATATAACTACTGTCTATACACACCATCCTATATAACTACTGTCTATACACACTATCCTATATAACTACTGTCTATACTGTCTATACACACCATCCTATATAACTACTGTCTATACACACCATCCTATATAACTACTGTCTATACTGTCTATACACACCATCCTATATAACTACTGTCTATACACACCATCCTATATAACTACTGTCTATACACACCATCCTATATAACTACTGTCTATACACACCATACTATATAACTACTGTCTGTACACACCATCCTATATAACTACTGTCTATACTGTCTATACACACCATCCTCTATAACTACTGTCTATACACACCATCCTATATAACTACTGTCTTTACACACCATCCTATTATAACTACTGTCTATACACACCATCCTCTATAACTACTGTCTATACACACCATCCTATATAACTACTGTCTATACTGTCTATACACACCATCCTCTATAACTACTGTCTATACACACCATCCTATATAACTACTGTCTATACACACCATCCTATATTACTACTGTCTATACTGTCTATACACACCATCCTATATAACTACTGTCTATACACACCATCCTATATAACTACTGTCTATACACACCATCCTATATAACTACTGTCTATACACACCATCCTATATAACTACTGTCTATACACACCATCCTATATAACTACTGTCTATACACACCATCCTATATAACTACTGTCTATACACACCATCCTATATAACTACTGTCTATACACACCATCCTATATAACTACTGTCTATACACACCATCCTATATAACTACTGTCTATACACACCATCCTATATAACTACTGTCTTTACACACCATCCTATATAACTACTGTCTATACTGTCTATACACACCATCCTCTATAACTACTGTCTATACACACCATCCTATATAACTACTGTCTATACACACCATCCTATATAACTACTGTCTGTACACACCATCCTATATAACTACTGTCTATACACACCATCCTATATAACTACTGTCTATACACACCATCCTATATAACTACTGTCTATACTGTCTATACACACCATCCTAAATAACTACTGTCTATACTGCCTATACACACCATCCTATATAACTACTGTCTATACACACCATCCTATATAACTACTGTCTATACACACCATCCTATATAACTACTGTCTATACACACCATACTATATAACTACTGTCTGTACACACCATCCTATATAACTACTGTCTATACTGTCTATACACACCATCCTCTATAACTACTGTCTATACACACCATCCTATATAACTACTGTCTTTACACACCATCCTATTATAACTACTGTCTATACACACCATCCTCTATAACTACTGTCTATACACACCATCCTATATAACTACTGTCTATACTGTCTATACACACCATCCTATATAACTACTGTCTATACACACCATCCTATATAACTACTGTCTATACACACCATACTATATAACTACTGTCTGTACACACCATCCTATATAACTACTGTCTATACTGTCTATACACACCATCCTCTATAACTACTGTCTATACACAACATCCTATATAACTACTGTCTTTACACACCATCCTATATAACTACTGTCTATACTGTCTATACACACCATCTTCTATAACTACTGTCTATACACACCATCCTATATAACTACTGTCTATACACACCATCCTATATAACTACTGTCTTTACACACCATCCTATATAACTACTGTCTTTACACACCATCCTATATAACTACTGTCTATACTGTCTATATACACCATCCTATATAACTACTGTCTATACACACCATCGTATATAACTACTGTCTATACTGTCTATACACACCATTCTATATAACTACTGTCTATACACACCATCCTATATAACTACTGTCTATACACACCATCCTATATAACTACTGTCTATACTGTCTATACACACCATCCTCTATAACTACTGTCTATACACACCATCCTATATAACTACTGTCTTTACACACCATACTATATAACTACTGTCTATACACACCATCCTATATAACTACTGTCTTTACACACCATACTATATAACTACTGTCTATACACACCATCCTATATAACTACTGTCTATACACACCATCCTATATAACTATTGTCTATACACACCATCCTATATAACTACTGTCTATACACACCATCCTTATAACTACTGTCTATACACACCATCCTATATAACTACTGTCTATACTGTCTATACACACCATCCTATATAACTACTGTCTATACACACCATCCTATATAACTACTGTCTATACACACCATCCTATATAACTACTGTCTTTATACACCATACTATATAACTACTGTCTATACACACCATCCTATATAACTACTGTCCATACTCACCATCCTGTATAACTACTGTCTATACTGTCTATACACACCATCCTATATAACTACTGTCTATACACACCATCCTAAATAACTACTGTCTATACACACCATCCAATATAACTACTGTCTATACTGTCTATACACACCATCCTATATAACTACTGTCTATACACACCATCCTAAATAACTACTGTCTATACACAAAATCCTATATAACTACTGTCTATACACTCCATCCTATATAACTACTATCTATACACACTATCCTATATAACTACTGTCTATATACACCATCCTGTATAACTACTGTCAATTAACACTATCCTATATAACTACTGTCTATACTGTCTATACACACCATCCTATATAACTACTGTCTATACACACCATCCTGTATAACTACTGTCTATACTATCTATACACACCATCCTATATAAATACTGTCTATACACACCATCCTGTATAACTACTGTCTATACTATCTATACACACCATCCTATATAACTACTGTCTATATACACCATCCTGTATAACTACTGTCAATACACACCATCCTATATAACTACTGTCTATACACACTATCCTATATAACTACTGTCTATACTGTCTATACACACCATCCTATATAACTACTGTCTATACACACCATCCTATATAACTACTGTCTATACTGTCTATACACACCATCCTATATAACTACTGTCTATACACACCATCCTCTATAACTACTGTCTATATACACCATCCTATATAACTACTGTCTATACACACCATCCTATATAACTACTGTCTATACACACCATCCTATATAACTACTGTCTATACACACCATCCTATATAACTACTGTCTATACACACTATCCTATATAACTACTGTCTATATACACCATCCTCTATAACTACTGTCTATACACACCATCCTATATAACTACTGTCTATACTGTCTATACACACCATC
Organism: Oncorhynchus mykiss; assembly: GCF_013265735.2. Classification (NCBI taxonomy): domain Eukaryota; kingdom Metazoa; phylum Chordata; class Actinopteri; order Salmoniformes; family Salmonidae; genus Oncorhynchus; species Oncorhynchus mykiss. The sequence goes on along the minus strand of NC_048587.1, from coordinate 34,620 downwards.
CTATATAACTACTGTCAATACACACTATCCTATTTAACTACTGTCTATACTGTCTATACACTCCATCCTATATAACTACTGTCTATATACACCATCCTCTATAACTACTGTCTATACACACCATCCTATATAACTACTGTCTATACACACCATCTTATATAACTACTGTCAATACACACTATCCTATATAACTACTGTCTATACACTCCATCCTATATAACTACTGTCTATACACACCATCCTATATTACTACTGTCTGTACACACCATCCTATATAACTACTGTCTATACACACCATCCTATATAACTACTGTCTATACTGTCTATACACACCGTCCTATATAACTACTGTCTATACACACCATCCTATATAACTAACTTCCACTGGAATGTAACAACAACCTCAGCAGGGCCCTCTTCCTCATTACTGGAATGTAACAACCTGAGCAGGGCCCTCTTCCTCATCACTGGATTGTAACAACCTGAGCGGGGCCCTCTTCCTCATCACTGGATTGTAACAACCTGAGCAGGGCACTCTTCCTCATCACTGGATTGTAACAACCTGATCAGGGCCCTCTTCCTCATCACTGGATTGTAACAACCTGAGCAGGGCCCTCTTCCTCATCACTGGAATGTAACAACAACCTCAGCAGGGCCCTCTTCCTCATTACTGGAATGTAACAACCTGAGCAGGGCCCTCTTCCTCATCACTGGATTGTAACAACCTGAGCAGGGCCCTCTTCCTCATCACAGGAATGTAACAACAACCTCAGCAGGGCCCTATTCCTCATTACTGGAATGTAACAACAACCTCAGCAGGGCACTCTTCCTCATCACTGGAATGTAACAACCTGAGCAGGGCCCTCTTCCTCATCACAGGATTGTAACAACAACCTGAGCAGGGCCCTCTTCCTCATCACTGGAATGTAACAACCTGAGCAGGGCCCTCTTCCTCATCACAGGATTGTAACACCAACCTCAGCAGGGCCCTCTTCCTCATCACTGGAATGTAACAACAACCACAGCAGGGCCCTCTTCCTCATCACTGGAATGTAACAACAACCTCAGCAGGGCCCTCTTCCTCATCACTGGAATGTAACAACCTCAGCAGGGCCCTCTTCCTCATCACTGGAATGTAACAACAACCTGAGCAGGGCCCTCTTCCTCATCACTGGATTGTAACAACCTGAGCAGGGCCCTCTCCCTCATCACTGGAATGTAACAACAACCTGAGCAGGGCCCTCTTCCTCATCACTGGAATGTAACAACAACCTGAGCAGGGCCCTCTTCCTCATCACTGGGTTGTAACAACGACCTCAGCAGGGCCCTCTTCCTCATCACTGGAATGTAACAACAACCTCAGCAGGGCACTCTTCCTCATCACTGGAATGTAACAACAACCTGAGCAGGGCCCTCTTCCTCATCACTGGATTGTAACAACAACCTGAGCAGGGCCCTCTTCCTCATCACTGGATTGTAACAACCTGAGCAGGGCCCTCTTCCTCATCACTGGAATGTAACAACAACCTGAGCAGGGCCCTCTTCCTCATCACTGGAATGTAACAACAACCTGAGCAGGGCCCTCTTCCTCATCACTGGATTGTAACAACAACCTGAGCAGGGCCCTCTTCCTCATCACTGGATTGTAACAACCTGAGCAGGGCCCTCTTCCTCATCACTGGAATGTAACAACAACCTGAGCAGGGCCCTCTTCCTCATCACTGGAATGTAACAACAACCTGAGCAGGGCCCTCTTCCTCATCACTGGATTGTAACAACCTGAGCAGGGCCCTCTTCCTCATCACTGGAATGTAACAACAACCTGAGCAGGGCCCTCTTCCTCATCACTGGAATGTAACAACAACCTGAGCAGGGCCCTCTTCCTCATCACTGGATTATAACAACAACCTGAGCAGGACGCTCTTCCTCATCACTGGAATGTAACAACAACCTGAGCAGGACCCTCTTCCTCATCACTGGATTGTAACAACAACCTCAGCAGGGCCCTCTTCCTCATCACTGGAATGTAACAACGACCTGAGCAGGGCCCTCTTCCTCATCACTGGATTATAACAACAACCTGAGCAGGACGCTCTTCCTCATCACTGGAATGTAACAACAACCTGAGCAGGACCCTCTTCCTCATCACTGGATTGTAACAACAACCTCAGCAGGGCCCTCTTCCTCATCACTGGAATGTAACAACGACCTCAGCAGGGCCCTCTCCCTCATCACTGGAATGTAACAACAACCACAGCAGGGCCCTCTCCCTCATCACTGGAATGTAACAACAACCTCAGCAGGACCCTCTTCCTCATCACTGGAGTGTAACAACAACCTCAGCAGGGCCCTCTCCCTCATCACTGGATTGTAACAACCTGAGCAGGGCCCTCTTCCTCATCACTGGATTATAACAACAACCTCAGCAGGGCCCTCTTCCTCTTCACTGGATTATAACAACAACCTCAGCAGGGTCCTCTTCCTCTTCACTGGATTATAACAACAACCTCAGCAGGGCCCTCTTCCTCATCACTGGATTATAACAACGACCTCAGCAGGGCCCTCTTCCTCATCACTGGATTATAACAACAACCTCAGCAGGGCCCTCTTCCTCATCACTGGAATCTAACAACAGCCTGAGCAGGGCCCTCTTCCTCATCACTGGAATGTTCCACATCGGTTGTCTCGGGGTCTGGATCATATTCTGTGTTGTCTTCAACTTCTGACACTTCCTCCTCTAACGTATCTTCACTGTCAGCTTCCTGGCCTCTCTCCTCCTCACCAGTGTCATGATCAAAGATATGATCACATACAGTATATCGTGCACACATGCATGTGTTAAGCGGAGCGACACAGGGGAACCCAAGAGCAGACTCAGATGAGGAAACAGGGATGAATGAAACCAAAATATGTATTGTTACACAGGGATATATGGAGTGCAGATCCGGGGAAGCTCGGATGAGTTGCAGAAAAACCAGATGTGGAGACTGAGGTTGGAGTTGGCTGAGTAGAACAGGGTAAACAGGTCCTCAAATCAAATCAAATCAAATTTATTTTATATAGCCCTTCGTACATCAGCTGATATCTCAAAGTGCTGTACAGAAACCCAGCCTAAAACCCCAAACAGCAAGCAATGCAGGTGAAGAAGCACGGTGGCTAGGAAAAACTCCCTAGAAAGGCCAAAACCTAGGAAGAAACCTAGAGAGGAACCAGGCTATGTGGGGTGGCCAGTCCTCTTCTGGCTGTGCCGGGTGGAGATTATAACAAAACATGGTCAAGATGTTCAAGATGGAGGTCCTGAGGGGAATCCAAGGTAGTAGTGGTGAGATGTGGAGACTGAGGTTGGAGTTGGCTGAGTAGAACAGGGTTAACAGGTCGTGATGGGAATCCAAGGTAGTAGTGGTGAGTAAAATCCAGAGGAAGATGGTTGGGTGGTGAGATGTGGAACGGGAGACAGGAGCCAGAGCCAGAGAGGTAACTGCAATGAGAGGATAAATGGTGTCAGGCAGGGAAACAGGCTCAGCAGAGTAACAGGATCTTGAGTAATCATAAATGGCTAGAATCATGAACTGACTGAACAGAGATTACAATCTGGCAGAGTGGAAGTGGCAGAACTGTGTACTTGTAGAGGTCTTGATTATGGAACGAGTTGCAGCTGGTAGGGATCTGCTCTGTCTCCAGCACACCTGTCTCCAACCACACAATCACACAGAGAGGGAGAGGGAGAGAGAGAGAGTGTATACAGGGGGAGTAACTGCAGGTCAAGAAGACACCGGATGAACACCAGAGGGCGTAGCAGGAGCAGATGTGACAGCATGTGGGGGTTTGGGAGAGGAAGCGTGTCAATCTGATGAATGGGCATGTGCCTGAACTCAATTATATACACTAATTATAGTCTCAGCCATTCATTTCTAACGACGGGTCATTTTTGACCGGGAACACCACAGGTGCACAAAAGTTAAATAAAACACCCAAAATATTATGAAAATCATCCAAGTGCATTTGGTGTGTTCAGATGCCCTGTGTGAACAAAGACATCATTGTTCATTAGCATCAGTGGCGTAGGCCTGGGTGGGCACAGGCCCACCTTCTGGGGAGCCAGGCCCACCCAATCAGATTGAGCAAAAAAACTTTTTAAAAATAATACATTATTATTACAAAAATACTCCCCCACCAAAAAAATATATATTTTTCGATATTTCCCAGACATCCAAAATGGCCTCCTGATTTGGATAAAGCTTTGTTGTGGACTTAGAACACTATTTTGATACGCATGGGGGTTGTTTTTCTATTAAGGTGTGATGTTGAGAGTGCAAATCTGAAGAAGATATAGGAAAACTAATACAAAACCATAGGAAAACAGGATTTTTCACACAGCAGGGTGCCTTTCCTGTGCTGCGCAGGCTGTTTGGGAAATTTTGGGGCACAGTTTGAGTTAGCTATGTTAGCTATAGGACTGCTGGGTGTGTTAGCTATAGGACTGCTGGGTGTGTTAGCTGAGAGCATTGGTAAGTAAGAGTTCTCTCCTGTGTGAGTTAGCTAGTGTATCTTTGGGAAATATAAAGTGGTGAAACTATCCCCACATTGAGAGCAGTGGTTAGGCTTCTCTCCTGTGTGAGTTGGCTGGTGTCTATTCAGCTTTCCTACCAGACTGAAACTCTTCCGGCACAGAGCAGCGGTAAGGTTTATTCGCTGTGTGAGTTATTTGGTGCCTCTTCAAGCTGCTTCGGGTTGAACAACTCTTGCCATATTGACCACACGGGTAAGTTTGACAGCCTTCTGGTGTGAATGTAAGGTGAGTTGGACAAATAAAACTGCCTCTGTAGTCAAAGCACTGACCTAAAAGTGGGCCTTCTCAACTCCTTTGGCTCATAGAAACTAGTGAATGCATCAGTGATGTTTCCATCTTGAGTTCCTCTGCCTGTGTTGTTTATGGTTTCCTGATGCTGTGGAACTGGGCAGTCTGAGACTGTTGGAGCTCTCTCCTGTGGGAATATGAACAGGTATGTTTTACCTTTATTTAACTAGGCAAGTCAGTTAAGAACAAATTCTTATTGTCAATGACAGCCTAGGAAGCACTGTGCTGACTGCGGTGCCAAGTAGTGCACTAACTGCAGAATGCGGTGTCATTTGGAGAAACCTTACCACTGTGCCAAGTAATGCACTACCTGCAGAATACGGTCATTTGGAGAAACCTTACCACTGGGCTGACAGTGTGGCCAGGTGGAACACTACACACAGAATACTGTGTCATTTGGAGAAACCTTACCACTGGGCTGACAGTGTGGCCAGGTGGAGCACAACATACAGAATACGGAATCATTTGGAGAAACCTTAACACTGGGCTGACAGTGTGGCCAGGTGGAGCACAACATACAGAATACGGAATCATTTGGAGAAACCTTAACACTGGGCTGACAGTGTGGCCAGGTGGAGCACAACATACAGAATACGGAATCATTTGGAGAAACCTTAACACTGGGCTGACAGTGTGGCCAGGTGGAGCACAACATACAGAATACGGAATCATTTGGAGAAACCTTAACACTGGGCTGACAGTGTGGCCAGGTGGAGCACAACATACAGAATACGGAATCATTTGGAGAAACCTTACCACTGGGCTGACAGTGTGGCCAGGTGGAGCACAACATAGAGAATACGGAATCATTTGGAATGGACACACTAGGCAGGTTTCCGTTGACCCAGGTTTATTTAAATAAAAAATAAAAAAGTAAACAGTGTGTCATGAAAACTGCAGATATAGGAGACATTTTCTAAAGATCTATAAAAACATTGTATCCGTTCGACAGGGGGTCGATTTTTCTTGACTCATTTTCTTCATGGAGAAAAAAGATGACGGAAACCATTGCCTAATTGTCTTGAAGGTGCACGTGACGTCACTGCGTAACTATAAAGCTCCACTCCAAAATGAATTAGGCTATAACACATAGGAATATATTGATGAAAGCCCCCTTGTCCTAGAGAGATGTAGACTGTTATCAAAACATCCCGCCAGGGAAATCCCTCCACAAAACACAGCCCTGATTTTAAGTGTTTCTAATATACCCTTTGGGAAAATAAATGAAACGTCGGAAAAAGTATTGGAGACATTTCCCTGTTTGACCGCTAGGTTTTATGGGTATTATGACTCATAGTTTGGTGCTCTATCAGGTGTGTTAGTGATGCAAACACAAATGATGTGCCCCCCTTTGTGTTTCCAAGAGGACCAGGATTGGGAAACAATGTGCCTCCTTTGGGTTCCCAAGAGGACCAGGATTGGGAAACAATGTGCCCCCTTTGGGTCCCCAAGAGGACCAGGATTCGGAAACGATGTGCCCCCCAAAAGGACCAGGATTGGGAAACAATGTGCCCCCCTTTGGGTCCCCAAGAGGACCAGGATTGGGAAACAATGTGCCTCCTTTGGGGGAGGACCAGGATTGGGAAACAATGTGCCCCCTTTGGGTCCCCAAGAGGACCAGGATTGGGAAACAATGTGCCTCCTTTGGGTCCCCAAGAGGACCAGGATTGGGAAACGATGTGCCCCCCTTTGGGTTCCCAAGAGGAACAGGATTGGGAAACGATTTGCCCCCTTTGGGTCCCCAAGAGGACCAGGATTGGGAAACGATGTGCCCCCTTTGGGTCCCCAAGAGGACCAGGATTGGGAAACAATGTGCCTCCTTTGGGTCCCCAAGAGGACCAGGATTGGGAAACAATGTGCCTCCTTTGGGTTCCCAAGAGGACCAGGATTGTGAAACAATGTGCCCCCTTTGGGTCCCCAAGAGGACCAGGATTGGGAAACGATGTGCCCCCCAAAAGGACCAGGATTGGGAAACAATGTGCCCCCCTTTGGGTCACCAAGAGGACCAGGATTGGGAAATGATGTGCCTCCTTTGGGGGAGGACCAGGATTGGGAAACAATGTGCCCCCTTTGGGTCCCCAAGAGGACCAGGATTGGGAAACGATGTGCCCCCCTTTGGGTTCCCAAGAGGACCAGGATTGGGAAACGATGTGCCCCCTTTGGGGGAGGACCAGGATTGGGAAACGATGTGCCCCCCTTTGGGTTCCCAAGAGGAACAGGATTGGGAAACGATTTGCCCCCTTTGGGTCCCCAAGAGGACCAGGATTGGGAAACGATGTGCCCCTTGGGGTCCCCAAGAGGACCAGGATTGGGAAACAATGTGCCTCCTTTGGGTCCCCAAGAGGACCAGGATTGGGAAACAATGTGCCTCCTTTGGGTTCCCAAGAGGACCAGGATTGTGAAACAATGTGCCCCCCTTGGGTCCCCAAGAGGAACAGGATTGGGAAACGATGTGCCCCCCAAAAGGACCAGGATTGGGAAACAATGTGCCCCCCTTTGGGTCCCCAAGAGGACCAGGATTGGGAAACAATGTGCCTCCTTTGGGGGAGGACCAGGATTGGGAAACAATGTGCCCCCTTTGGGTCCCCAAGAGGACCAGGATTGGGAAACGATGTGCCCCCCTTTGGGTTCCCAAGAGGACCAGGATTGGGAAACGATGTGCCCCCTTTGGGGGAGGACCAGGATTGGGAAACGATGTGCCCCCCTTTGGGTTCCCAAGAGGACCAGGATTGGGAAACGATGTGCCTCCTTTGGGGAGGACCAGGATTGGGAAACGATGTGCCTCCTTTGGGTTCCCAAGAGGACCAGGATTGGGAAACAATGTGCCTCCTTTGGGGGAGGACCAGGATTGGGCAACAATGTGCCTCCTTTGGGTTCTCAAGAGGACCAGGATTGGGAAACGATGTGCCCCCTTTGGATCCCCAAGAGGACCAGGATTGGGAAACGATGTACCACCTTTGGGTCCCCAGGAGGACCAGGATTGGGAAACGATGTGCCCCCTTTGGGTCCCCAAGAGGACCAGGATTGGGAAACGATGTGCCCCCTTTGGGTCCCCAAGAGGACCAGGATTGCGAAACGATGTGCCCCCTTTGGGTCCCCAAGAGGACCAGGATTGGGAAACGATGTGCCCCCTTTGGGTCCCCAAGAGGACCAGGATTGGGATACAATGTGCCTCCTTTGGGGGAGGACCAGGATTGGGAAACGATGTGTCTCCTTTGGGTTCCCAAGAGGACCAGGATTGGGAAACAATGTGCCTCCTTTGGGGGAGGACCAGGATTGGGCAACAATGTGCCTCCTTTGGGTTCCCAAGAGGACCAGGATTGGGAAACAATGTGCCTCCTTTGGGGGAGGACCAGGATTGGGCAACAATGTGCCTCCTTTGGGTTCTCAAGAGGACCAGGATTGGGAAACGATGTGCCCCCTTTGGATCCCCAAGAGGACCAGGATTGGGAAACGATGTACCACTTTTGGGTCCCCAAGAGGACCAGGATTGGGAAACGATGTGCCCCCTTTGGGTCCCCAAGAGGACCAGGATTGGGAAACGATGTGCCCCCTTTGGGTCCCCAAGAGGACCAGGATTGCGAAACGATGTGCCCCCTTTGGGTCCCCAAGAGGACCAGGATTGGGAAACGATGTGCCCCCTTTGGGTCCCCAAGAGGACCAGGATTGGGATACAATGTGCCTCCTTTGGGGGAGGACCAGGATTGGGAAACGATGTGTCTCCTTTGGGTTCCCAAGAGGACCAGGATTGGGAAACAATGTGCCTCCTTTGGGGGAGGACCAGGATTGGGCAACAATGTGCCTCCTTTGGGTTCTCAAGAGGACCAGGATTGGGAAACGATGTGCCCCCTTTGGATCCCCAAGAGGACCAGGATTGGGAAACGATGTGCCACCTTTGGGTCCCCAAGAGGACCAGGATTGGGAAACGATGTGCCCCCTTTGGGTCCCCAAGAGGACCAGGATTGGGAAACAATGTGCCCCCTTTGGGTCCCCAAGAGGACCAGGATTGGGAAACGATGTGCCCCCTTTGGGTCCCCAAGAGGACCAGGATTGGGAAACGATGTGCCCCCTTTGGGTCCACAAGAGGACCAGGATTGGGATACAATGTGCATCCTTTGGGGGAGGACCAGGATTGGGAAACAATGTGCCCCCTTTGGGTCCCCAAGAGGACCAGGATTGGGAAATGATGTGCCTCCTTTGGGGGAGGACCAGGATTGGGAAACAATGTGCCCCCTTTGGGTCCCCAAGAGGACCAGGATTGGGAAACGATGTGCCCCCCTTTGGGTTCCCAAGAGGACCAGGATTGGGAAACGATGTGCCCCCTTTGGGGGAGGACCAGGATTGGGAAACGATGTGCCCCCCTTTGGGTTCCCAAGAGGAACAGGATTGGGAAACGATTTGCCCCCTTTGGGTCCCCAAGAGGACCAGGATTGGGAAACGATGTGCCCCTTGGGGTCCCCAAGAGGACCAGGATTGGGAAACAATGTGCCTCCTTTGGGTCCCCAAGAGGACCAGGATTGGGAAACAATGTGCCTCCTTTGGGTTCCCAAGAGGACCAGGATTGTGAAACAATGTGCCCCCCTTGGGTCCCCAAGAGGAACAGGATTGGGAAACGATGTGCCCCCCAAAAGGACCAGGATTGGGAAACAATGTGCCCCCCTTTGGGTCCCCAAGAGGACCAGGATTGGGAAACAATGTGCCTCCTTTGGGGGAGGACCAGGATTGGGAAACAATGTGCCCCCTTTGGGTCCCCAAGAGGACCAGGATTGGGAAACGATGTGACCCCCTTTGGGTTCCCAAGAGGACCAGGATTGGGAAACGATGTGCCCCCTTTGGGGGAGGACCAGGATTGGGAAACGATGTGCCCCCCTTTGGGTTCCCAAGAGGACCAGGATTGGGAAACGATGTGCCTCCTTTGGGGAGGACCAGGATTGGGAAACGATGTGCCTCCTTTGGGTTCCCAAGAGGACCAGGATTGGGAAACAATGTGCCTCCTTTGGGGGAGGACCAGGATTGGGCAACAATGTGCCTCCTTTGGGTTCTCAAGAGGACCAGGATTGGGAAACGATGTGCCCCCTTTGGATCCCCAAGAGGACCAGGATTGGGAAACGATGTACCACCTTTGGGTCCCCAGGAGGACCAGGATTGGGAAACGATGTGCCCCCTTTGGGTCCCCAAGAGGTCCAGGATTGGGAAACGATGTGCCCCCTTTGGGTCCCCAAGAGGACCAGGATTGCGAAACGATGTGCCCCCTTTGGGTCCCCAAGAGGACCAGGATTGGGAAACGATGTGCCCCCTTTGGGTCCCCAAGAGGACCAGGATTGGGATACAATGTGCCTCCTTTGGGGGAGGACCAGGATTGGGAAACGATGTGTCTCCTTTGGGTTCCCAAGAGGACCAGGATTGGGAAACAATGTGCCTCCTTTGGGGGAGGACCAGGATTGGGCAACAATGTGCCTCCTTTGGGTTCCCAAGAGGACCAGGATTGGGAAACAATGTGCCTCCTTTGGGGGAGGACCAGGATTGGGCAACAATGTGCCTCCTTTGGGTTCTCAAGAGGACCAGGATTGGGAAACGATGTGCCCCCTTTGGATCCCCAAGAGGACCAGGATTGGGAAACGATGTACCACTTTTGGGTCCCCAAGAGGACCAGGATTGGGAAACGATGTGCCCCCTTTGGGTCCCCAAGAGGACCAGGATTGGGAAACGATGTGCCCCCTTTGGGTCCCCAAGAGGACCAGGATTGCGAAACGATGTGCCCCCTTTGGGTCCCCAAGAGGACCAGGATTGGGAAACGATGTGCCCCCTTTGGGTCCCCAAGAGGACCAGGATTGGGATACAATGTGCCTCCTTTGGGGGAGGACCAGGATTGGGAAACGATGTGTCTCCTTTGGGTTCCCAAGAGGACCAGGATTGGGAAACAATGTGCCTCCTTTGGGGGAGGACCAGGATTGGGCAACAATGTGCCTCCTTTGGGTTCTCAAGAGGACCAGGATTGGGAAACGATGTGCCCCCTTTGGATCCCCAAGAGGACCAGGATTGGGAAACGATGTGCCACCTTTGGGTCCCCAAGAGGACCAGGATTGGGAAACGATGTGCCCCCTTTGGGTCCCCAAGAGGACCAGGATTGGGAAACAATGTGCCCCCTTTGGGTCCCCAAGAGGACCAGGATTGGGAAACGATGTGCCCCCTTTGGGTCCCCAAGAGGACCAGGATTGGGAAACGATGTGCCCCCTTTGGGTCCACAAGAGGACCAGGATTGGGATACAATGTGCATCCTTTGGGGGAGGACCAGGATTGGGAAACAATGTGCCCCCTTTGGGTCCCCAAGAGGACCAGGATTGGGAAACAATGTGCCCCTTTGGGTCCCCAAGAGGACCAGGATTGGGAAACAATGTGCCTCCTTTGGGTCCCCAAGAGGACCAGGATTGGGAAACAATGTGCCCCCCTTTGGGTCCCCAAGAGGACCAGGATTGGGAAACAATGTGCCCCCCTTGGGTTCCCAAGAGGACCAGGATTGGGAAACGATGTGCCCCCTTTGGGGGAGGACCAGGATTGGGAAACGATGTGCCCCCCTTTGGGTTCCCAAGAGGACCAGGATTGGGAAACAATGTGCCTCTTTTGAGGGAGGACCAGGATTGAGAAACAATGTTCCTCCTTTGGGTTCCCAAGAGGACCAGGATTGGGAAACAATGTGCCTCCTTTGGGGAAGGACCAGGATTGGGAAACAATGTGCCTCCTTTGGGTTCTCAAGAGGACCAGGATTGGGAAACGATGTGCCCCCTTTGGGTCCCCAAGAGGACCAGGATTGGGAAACGATTTGCCCCCTTTGGGTCCCCAAGAGGACCAGGATTGGGAAACGATGTGCCCCCTTTGGGTCCCCAAGAGGACCAGGATTGGGAAACAATGTGCCCCCTTTGGGTCCCCAAGAGGACCAGGATTGGGAAACGATGTGCCCCCTTTGGGTCCCCAAGAGGACCAGGATTGGGAAACGATTTGCCCCCTTTGGGTCCCCAAGAGGACCAGGATTGGGAAACGATGTGCCCCCTTTGGGTCCCCAAGAGGACCAGGATTGGGAAACGATGTGCCCCCTTTGGGTCCCCAAGAGGACCAGGATTGGGAAACGATGTGCCCCCTTTGGGTCCCCAAGAGGACCAGGATTGGGAAACGATGTGCCTCCTTTGGGTCCCCAAGAGGACCAGGATTGGGAAACAAGGTGCCTCCTTTGGTTCCCAAGAGGACCAGGATTGTGAAACAATGTGCCCCCTTTTGGTCCCCAAGAGGACCAGGATTGGGAAACGATGTGCCCCCCAAAAGGACCAGGATTGGGAAGCATTGTGCCCCCCTTTGGGTCCCCAAGAGGACCAGGATTGGGAAACAATGTGCCTCTTTTGAGGGAGGACCAGGATTGAGAAACAATGTGCCTCCTTTGGGTTCCCAAGAGGACCAGGATTGGGAAACAATGTGCCTCCTTTGGGGGAGGACCAGGATTTGGAAACGATGTGCCTCCTTTGGGTTCCCAAGAGGACCAGGATTGGGAAACAATGTGCCTCCTTTGGGGGAGGACCAGGATTGGGAAACAATGTGCCTCCTTTGGGTTCTCAAGAGGACCAGGATTGGGAAACGATGTGCCCCCTTTGGGTCCCCAAGAGGACCAGGATTGGGAAACGATTTGCCCCCTTTGGGTCCCCAAGAGGACCAGGATTGGGAAACGATGTGCCCCCTTTGGGTCCCCAAGAGGACCAGGATTGGGAAACAATGTGCCTCCTTTGGGTCCCCAAGAGGACCAGGATTGGGAAACAATGTGCCTCCTTTGGGTTCCCAAGAGGACCAGGATTGTGAAACAATGTGCCCCCTTTGGGTCCCCAAGAGGACCAGGATTGGGAAACGATGTGCCCCCCAAAAGGACCAGGATTGGGAAACAATGTTCCACCCTTTGGGTCCCCAAGAGGACCAGGATTGGGAAACAATGTGCCTCCTTTGGGGGAGGACCAGGATTGGGAAACAATGTGCCCCCTTTGGGTCCCCAAGAGGACCAGGATTGGGAAACAATGTGCATCCTTTGGTTCCCCAAGAGGAACAGGATTGGGAAACAATGTGCCCCCCTTTGGGTCCCCAAGAGGACCAGGATTGGGAAACGATGTGCCCCCCTTTGGGTTCCCAAGAGGAACAGGATTGGGAAACGATTTTCCCCCTTTGGGTCCCCAAGAGAACCAGGATTGGGAAACGATGTGCCCCCTTTGGGTCCCCAAGAGGACCAGGATTGGGAAACAATGTGCCTCTTTTGGGTCCCCAAGAGGACCAGGATTGGGAAACAATGTGCCTCCTTTGGGTTCCCAAGAGGACCAGGATTGTGAAACAATGTGCCCCCTTTGGGTCCCCAAGAGGACCAGGATTGGGAAACGATGTGCCCCCCAAAAGGACCAGGATTGGGAAACAATGTGCCCCCCTTTGGGTCCCCAAGAGGACCAGGATTGGGAAACAATGTGCCTCCTTTGGGGGAGGACCAGGATTGGGAAACAATGTGCCCCCTTTGGGTCCCCAAGAGGACCAGGATTGGGAAACAATGTGGCTCCTTTGGTTCCCCAAGAGGAACAGGATTGGGAAACAATGTGCCCCCCTTTGGGTCCCCAAGAGGACCAGGATTGGGAAACGATGTGCCCCCCTTTGGTTTCCCAAGAGGAACAGGATTGGGAAACGATGTGCCCCCTTTGGAGGAGGACCAGGATTGGGAAACGATGTGCCCCCCTTTGGGTTCCCAAGAGGACCAGGATTGGGAAACGATGTGGCTCCTTTGGGGGAGGACCAGGATTGGGAAACGATGTGCCTCCTTTGGGTTCCCAAGAGGACCAGGATTGGGAAACAATGTGCCTCCATTGGGGGAGGACCAGGATTGGGAAACAATGTGCCTCCTTTGGGTTCTCAAGAGGACCAGGATTGGGAAACGATGTGCCCCCTTTGGATCCCCAAGAGGACCAGGATTGGGAAACGATGTGCCACCTTTGGGTCCGCAAGAGGAACAGGATTGGGAAACGATGTGCCACCTTTTGGTCCCCAAGAGGACCAGGATTGGGAAACGATGTGCCCCCTTTGGGTCCCCAAGAGGACCAGGATTGGGAAACGATGTGCCCCCTTTGGGTCCCCAAGAGGACCAGGATTGGGAAACAATGTGCCTCCTTTGGGTTCCCAAGAGGACCAGGATTGGGAAACGATGTGCCCCCCTTTGGGTTCCCAAGAGGACCAGGATTGGGAAACGATGTGCCTCCTTTGGGGGAGGACCAGGATTGGGAAACGATGTGCCTCCTTTGGGTTCCCAAGAGGACCAGGATTGGGAAACAATGTGCCTCCTTTGGGGGAGGACCAGGATTGGGAAACAATGTGCCTCCTTTGGGTTCTCAAGAGGACCAGGATTGGGAAACGATGTGCCCCCTTTGGATCCCCAAGAGGACCAGGATTGGGAAACGATGTGCCACCTTTGGGTCCGCAAGAGGAACAGGATTGGGAAACGATGTGCCACCTTTGGGTCCCCAAGAGGACCAGGATTGGGAAACGATGTGCCCCCTTTGGGTCCCCAAGAGGACCAGGATTGGGAAACAATGTGCCTCCTTTGGGTTCCCAAGAGGACCAGGATTGGGAAACGATGTGCCCCCCTTTGGGTTTCCAAGAGGACCAGGATTGGGAAACAATGTGCCTCCTTTGCGTTCCCAAGAGGACCAGGATTGGGAAACGATGTGCCCCCCTTTGGGTTTCCAAGAGGACCAGGATTGGGAAACAATGTGCCTCCTTTGGGTTCCCAAGAGGACCAGGATTGGGAAACAATGTGCCTCCTTTGGGTTCCCAAGAGGACCAGGATTGGGAAACAATGTGCCTCCTTTGGGTCCCCAAGAGGACCAGGATTGGGAAACAATGTGTCCCCTTTGGGTCCCCAAGAGGACCAGGATTGGGAAACAATGTGCCTCCTTTGGGTCCCCAAGAGGACCAGGATTGGGAAACAATGTGCCTCCTTTGGGGGAGGACCAGGATTGGGAAACAATGTGCCCCCTTTGGGTCCCCAAGAGGACCAGGATTGGGAAACAATGTGCCTCCTTTGGTTCCCCAAGAGGAACAGGATTGGGAAACAATGTGCCCCCCTTTGGGTCCCCAAGAGGACCAGGATTGGGAAACGATGTGCCCCCCTTTGGGTCCCCAAGAGGACCAGGATTGGGAAACGATGTGCCCCCTTTGGGTCCCCAAGAGGACCAGGATTGGGAAACAATGTGCCTCCTTTGGGGGAGGACCAGGATTGGGAAACAATGTGCCCCCTTTGGGTCCCCAAGAGGACCAGGATTGGGAAACAATGTGCCTCCTTTGGTTCCCCAAGAGGAACAGGATTGGGAAACAATGTGCCCCCCTTTGGGTCCCCAAGAGGACCAGGATTGGGAAACGATTTGCCCCCTTTGGGTCCCCAAGAGGACCAGGATTGGGAAACGATGTGCCCCCTTTGGGTCCCCAAGAGGACCAGGATTGGGAAACAATGTGCCTCCTTTGGGTCCCCAAGAGGACCAGGATTGGGAAACAATGTGCCTCCTTTGGGTTCCCAAGAGGACCAGGATTGTGAAATAATGTGCCCCCTTTGGGTCCCCAAGAGGACCAGGATTGGGAAACGATGTGCCCCCCAAAAGGACCAGGATTGGGAAACAATGTGCCCCCCTTTGGGTCCCCAAGAGGACCAGGATTGGGAAACAATGTGCCTCCTTTGGGGGAGGACCAGGATTGGGAAACAATGTGCCCCCTTTGGGTCCCCAAGAAGACCAGGATTGGGAAACGATGTGCCCCCCTTTGGGTTCCCAAGAGGACCAGGATTGGGAAACGATGTGCCCCCTTTGGGGGAGGACCAGGATTGGGAAACGATGTGCCCCCCTTTGGGTTCCCAAGAGGACCAGGATTGGGAAACGATGTGCCTCCTTTGGGGGAGGACCAGGATTGGGAAACGATAAGCCTCCTTTGGGTTCCCAAGAAGACCAGGATTGGGAAACAATGTGCCTCCTTTGGGAGAGGACCAGGATTGGGAAACAATGTGCCTCCTTTGGGTCCCCAAGAGGACCAGGATTGGGAAACGATGTGCCCCCCTTTGGGTTCCCAAGAGGAACAGGATTGGGAAACGATTTGCCCCCTTTGGGTCCCCAAGAGGACCAGGATTGGGAAACGATGTGCCCCCTTTGGGTCCCCAAGAGGACCAGGATTGGGAAACAATGTGCCTCCTTTGGGTCCCCAAGAGGACCAGGATTGGGAAACAATGTGCCTCCTTTGGGTTCCCAAGAGGACCAGGATTGTGAAACAACGTGCCCCCTTTGGGTCCCCAAGAGGACCAGGATTGGGAAACGATGTGCCTCCTTTGGGGGAGGACCAGGATTGGGAAACAATGTGCCCCCTTTGGGTCCCCAAGAGGACCAGGATTGGGAAACGATGTGCCCCCCTTTGGGTTCCCAAGAGGACCAGGATTGGGAAACGATGTGCCCCCTTTGGGGGAGGACCAGGATTGGGAAACAATGTGCCTCCTTTGGGTTCCCAAAAGGACCAGGATTGGGAAACAATGTGCCCCCTTTGGGTCCCCAAGAGGACCAGGATTGGGAAACGATGTGCCCCCCTTTGGGTTCCCAAGAGGACCAGGATTGGGAAACGATGTGCCCCCTTTGGGGGAGGACCAGGATTGGGAAACAATGTGCCTCCTTTGGGGGAGGACCAGGATTGGGAAACAATGTGCCCCCTTTGGGTCCCCAAGAGGACCAGGATTGGGAAACAATGTGCCTCCTTTGGTTCCCCAAGAGGACCAGGATTGGGAAACAATGTGCCCCCCTTTGGGTCCCCAAGAGGACCAGGATTGGGAAACGATTTGCCCCCTTTGGGTCCCCAAGAGGACCAGGATTGGGAAACGATGTGCCCCCTTTGGGTCCCCAAGAGGACCAGGATTGGGAAACAATGTGCCTCCTTTGGGTCCCCAAGAGGACCAGGATTGGGAAACAATGTGCCTCCTTTGGGTTCCCAAGAGGACCAGGATTGTGAAACAATGTGCCCCCTTTGGGTCCCCAAGAGGACCAGGATTGGGAAACGATGTGCCCCCCAAAAGGACCAGGATTGGGAAACAATGTGCCCCCCTTTGGGTCCCCAAGAGGACCAGGATTGGGAAACAATGTGCCTCCTTTGGGGGAGGACCAGGATTGGGAAACAATGTGCCCCCTTTGGGTCCCCAAGAGGACCAGGATTGGGAAACAATGTGCCTCCTTTGGTTCCCCAAGAGGAACAGGATTGGGAAACAATGTGCCCCCCTTTGGGTCCCCAAGAGGACCAGGATTGGGAAACGATGTACCCCCTTTGGGTTCCCAAGAGGACCAGGATTGGGAAACGATGTGCCCCCTTTGGGGGAGGACCAGGATTGGGAAACGATGTGCCCCCCTTTGGGTTCCCAAGAGGACCAGGATTGGGAAACGATGTGCCTCCTTTGGGGGAGGACCAGGATTGGGAAACGATGTGCCTCCTTTGGGTTCCCAAGAGGACCAGGATTGGGAAACAATGTGCCTCCTTTGGGAGAGGACCAGGATTGGGAAACAATGTGCCTCCTTTGGGTCCCCAAGAGGACCAGGATTGGGAAACGATGTGCCCCCCTTTGGGTTCCCAAGAGGACCAGGATTGGGAAACAATGTGCCTCCTTTGGGTCCCCAAGAGGACCAGGATTGGGAAACAATGTGCCTCCTTTGGGTTCCCAAGAGGACCAGGATTGTGAAACAATGTGCCCCCTTTGGGTCCCCAAGAGGACCAGGATTGGGAAACGATGTGCCCCCCAAAAGGACCAGGATTGGGAAACAATGTGCCCCCCTTTGGGTCCCCAAGAGGACCAGGATTGGGAAACGATGTGCCTCCTTTGGGGGAGGACCAGGATTGGGAAACAATGTGCCCCCTTTGGGTCCCCAAGAGGACCAGGATTGGGAAACGATGTGCCCCCCTTTGGGTTCCCAAGAGGACCAGGATTGGGAAACGATGTGCCCCCTTTGGGGGAGGACCAGGATTGGGAAACAATGTGCCCCCCTTTGGGTCCCCAAGAGGACCAGGATTGGGAAACGATTTGCCCCCTTTGGGTCCCCAAGAGGACCAGGATTGGGAAACGATGTGCCCCCTTTGGGTCCCCAAGAGGACCAGGATTGGGAAACAATGTGCCTCCTTTGGGTCCCCAAGAGGACCAGGATTGGGAAACAATGTGCCTCCTTTGGGTTCCCAAGAGGACCAGGATTGTGAAACAATGTGCCCCCTTTGGGTCCCCAAGAGGACCAGGATTGGTGAAATGATGTGCCCCCCAAAAGGACCAGGATTGGGAAATAATGTGCCCCCCTTTGGGTCCCCAAGAGGACCAGAATTGGGAAACAATGTGCCTCCTTTGGGGGAGGACCAGGATTGGGAAACAATGTGCCCCCTTTGGGTCCCCAAGAGGACCAGGATTGGGAAACAATGTGCCTCCTTTGGTTCCCCAAGAGGAACAGGATTGGGAAACAATGTGCCCCCCTTTGGGTCCCCAAGAGGACCAGGATTGGGAAACGATGTGCCCCCCTTTGGGTCCCCAAGAGGACCAGGATTGGGAAACGATGTGCCCCCTTTGGGTCCCCAAGAGGACCAGGATTGGGAAACAATGTGCCTCCTTTGGGTTCCCAAGAGGACCAGGATTGTGAAACAATGTGCCCCCTTTGGGTCCCCAAGAGGACCAGGATTGGGAAACGATGTGCCCCCCAAAAGGACCAGGATTGGGAAACAATGTGCCCCCCTTTGGGTCCCCAAGAGGACCAGGATTGGGAAACGATGTGCCTCCTTTGGGGGAGGACCAGGATTGGGAAACAATGTGCCTCCTTTGGGTCCCCAAGAGGACCAGGATTGGGAAACAATGTGCCTCCTTTGGGTTCCCAAGAGGACCAGGATTGGGAAACCATGTGCCTCCTTTGGGGGAGGACCAGGATTGGGAAGCAATGTGCCCCCTTTGGGTCCCCAAGAGGACCAGGATTGGGAAACGATTTGCCCCCTTTGGGTCCCCAAGAGGACCAGGATTGGGAAACGATGTGCCCCCTTTGGGTCCCCAAGAGGACCAGGATTGGGAAACAATGTGCCTCCTTTGGGTCCCCAAGAGGACCAGGATTGGGAAACATTGTGCCTCCTTTGGGTTCCCAAGAGGACCAGGATTGTGAAACAATGTGCTCCCTTTGGGTCCCCAAGAGGACCAGGATTGGGAAACGATGTGCCCCCCAAAAGGACCAGGATTGGGAAACAATGTGCCCCCCTTTGGGTCCCCAAGAGGACCAGGATTGGGAAACAATGTGCCTCCTTTGGGGGAGGACCAGGATTGGGAAACAATGTGCCCCCTTTGGGTCCCCAAGAGGACCAGGATTGGGAAACAATGTGCCTCCTTTGGTTCCCCAAGAGGAACAGGATTGGGAAACAATGTGCCCCCCTTTGGGTCCCCAAGAGGACCAGGATTGGGAAACGATGTGCCCCCCTTTGGGTCCCCAAGAGGACCAGGATTGGGAAACGATGTGCCCCCTTTGGGTCCCCAAGAGGACCAGGATTGGGAAACAATGTGCCTCCTTTGGGTTCCCAAGAGGACCAGGATTGTGAAACAATGTGCCCCCTTTGG
Source organism: Oncorhynchus mykiss (assembly GCF_013265735.2). Lineage (NCBI taxonomy): Eukaryota > Metazoa > Chordata > Actinopteri > Salmoniformes > Salmonidae > Oncorhynchus > Oncorhynchus mykiss. The sequence goes on along the minus strand of NC_048587.1, from coordinate 15,112 downwards.
GTCCCCAAGAGGACCAGGATTGGGAAACGATGTGCCCCCCAAAAGGACCAGGATTGGGAAACAATGTGCCCCCCTTTGGGTCCCCAAGAGGACCAGGATTGGGAAACGATGTGCCTCCTTTGGGGGAGGACCAGGATTGGGAAACAATGTGCCTCCTTTGGGTCCCCAAGAGGACCAGGATTGGGAAACAATGTGCCTCCTTTGGGTTCCCAAGAGGACCAGGATTGGGAAACCATGTGCCTCCTTTGGGGGAGGACCAGGATTGGGAAGCAATGTGCCCCCTTTGGGTCCCCAAGAGGACCAGGATTGGGAAACGATTTGCCCCCTTTGGGACCCCAAGAGGACCAGGATTGGGAAACGATGTGCCCCCTTTGGGTCCCCAAGAGGACCAGGATTGGGAAACAATGTGCCTCCTTTGGGTCCCCAAGAGGACCAGGATTGGGAAACATTGTGCCTCCTTTGGGTTCCCAAGAGGACCAGGATTGTGAAACAATGTGCTCCCTTTGGGTCCCCAAGAGGACCAGGATTGGGAAACGATGTGCCCCCCAAAAGGACCAGGATTGGGAAACAATGTGCCCCCCTTTGGGTCCCCAAGAGGACCAGGATTGGGAAACAATGTGCCTCCTTTGGGGGAGGACCAGGATTGGGAAACAATGTGCCCCCTTTGGGTCCCCAAGAGGACCAGGATTGGGAAACAATGTGCCTCCTTTGGTTCCCCAAGAGGAACAGGATTGGGAAACAATGTGCCCCCCTTTGGGTCCCCAAGAGGACCAGGATTGGGAAACGATGTGCCCCCCTTTGGGTTCCCAAGAGGACCAGGATTGGGAAACGATGTGCCCCCTTTGGGGGAGGACCAGGATTGGGAAACGATGTGCCCCCCTTTGGGTTCCCAAGAGGACCAGGATTGGGAAACGATGTGCCTCCTTTGGGGGAGGACCAGGATTGGGAAACGATGTGCCTCCTTTGGGTTCCCAAGAGGACCAGGATTGGGAAACAATGTGCCTCCTTTGGGAGAGGACCAGGATTGGGAAACAATGTGCCTCCTTTGGGTCCCCAAGAGGACCAGGATTGGGAAACGATGTGCCCCCCTTTGGGTTCCCAAGAGGAACAGGATTGGGAAACGATTTGCCCCCTTTGGGTCCCCAAGAGGACCAGGATTGGGAAACGATGTGCCCCCTTTGGGTCCCCAAGAGGACCAGGATTGGGAAACAATGTGCCTCCTTTGGGTCCCCAAGAGGACCAGGATTGGGAAACTATGTGCCTCCTTTGGGTTCCCAAGAGGACCAGGATTGTGAAACAATGTGCCCCCTTTGGGTCCCCAAGAGGACCAGGATTGGGAAACGATGTGCCCCCCAAAAGGACCAGGATTGGGAAACAATGTGCCCCCCTTTGGGTCCCCAAGAGGACCAGGATTGGGAAACGATGTGCCTCCTTTGGGGGAGGACCAGGATTGGGAAACAATGTGCCCCCTTTGGGTCCCCAAGAGGACCAGGATTGTGAAACGATGTGCCCCCTTTGGGGGAGGACCAGGATTGGGAAACGATGTGCCCCCCTTTGGGTACCCAAGAGGACCAGGATTGGGAAACGATGTGCCTCCTTTGGGGGAGGACCAGGATTGGGAAACGATGTGCCTCCTTTGGGTTCCCAAGAGGACCAGGATTGGGAAACAATGTGCCTCCTTTGGGGGAGGACCAGGATTGGGCAACAATGTGCCTCCTTTGGGTTCTCAAGAGGACCAGGATTGTGAAACGATGTGCCCCCTTTGGATCCCCAAGAGGACCAGGATTGGGAAACGATGTGCCACCTTTGGGTCCCCAAGAGGACCAGGATTGGGAAACGATGTGCCCCCTTTGGGTCCCCAAGAGGACCAGGATTGGGAAACGATGTGCCCCCTTTGGGTCCCCAAGAGGACCAGGATTGGGAAACGATGTGCCCCCTTTGGGTCCCCAAGAGGACCAGGATTGGGAAACGATGTGCCCCCTTTGGGTCCCCAAGAGGACCAGGATTGGGATACAATGTGCCTCCTTTGGGGGAGGACCAGGATTGGGAAACGATGTGCCTCCTTTGGGTTCCCAAGAGGACCAGGATTGGGAAACAATGTGCCTCCTTTGGGGGAGGACCAGGATTGGGCAACAATGTGCCTCCTTTGGGTTCTCAAGAGGACCAGGATGGGGAAACGATGTGCCCCCTTTGGATCCCCAAGAGGACCAGGATTGGGAAACGATGTGCCACCTTTGGGTCCCCAAGAGGACCAGGATTGGGAAACGATGTGCCCCCTTTGGGTCCCCAAGAGGACCAGGATTGGGAAACGATGTGCCCCCTTTGGGTCCCCAAGAGGACCAGGATTGGGAAACAATGTGCCTCCTTTGGGGGAGGACCAGGATTGGGAAACAATGTGCCTCCTTTGGGTCCCCAAGAGGACCAGGATTGGGAAACAATGTGCCTCCTTTGGGTCCCCAAGAGGACCAGGATTGGGAAACGATGTGCCCCCCTTTGGGTTCCCAAGAGGAACAGGATTGGGAAACGATTTGCCCCCTTTGGGTCCCCAAGAGGACCAGGATTGGGAAACGATGTGCCCCCTTTGGGTCCCCAAGAGGACCAGGATTGGGATACAATGTGCCTCCTTTGGGGGAGGACCAGGATTGGGAAACGATGTGCCTCCTTTGGGTTCCCAAGAGGACCAGGATTGGGAAACAATGTGCCTCCTTTGGGGGAGGACCAGGATTGGGCAACAATGTGCCTCCTTTGGGTTCTCAAGAGGACCAGGATGGGGAAACGATGTGCCCCCTTTGGATCCCCAAGAGGACCAGGATTGGGAAACGATGTGCCACCTTTGGGTCCCCAAGAGGACCAGGATTGGGAAACGATGTGCCCCCTTTGGGTCCCCAAGAGGACCAGGATTGGGAAACGATGTGCCCCCTTTGGGTCCCCAAGAGGACCAGGATTGGGAAACAATGTGCCTCCTTTGGGTCCCCAAGAGGACCAGGATTGGGAAACGATGTGCCCCCCTTTGGGTTCCCAAGAGGAACAGGATTGGGAAACGATTTGCCCCCTTTGGGTCCCCAAGAGGACCAGGATTGGGAAACGATGTGCCCCCTTTGGGTCCCCAAGAGGACCAGGATTGGGAAACAATGTGCCTCCTTTGGGTCCCCAAGAGGACCAGGATTGGGAAACTATGTGCCTCCTTTGGGTTCCCAAGAGGACCAGGATTGTGAAACAATGTGCCCCCTTTGGGTCCCCAAGAGGACCAGGATTGGGAAACGATGTGCCCCCCAAAAGGACCAGGATTGGGAAACAATGTGCCCCCCTTTGGGTCCCCAAGAGGACCAGGATTGGGAAACGATGTGCCTCCTTTGGGGGAGGACCAGGATTGGGAAACAATGTGCCCCCTTTGGGTCCCCAAGAGGACCAGGATTGTGAAACGATGTGCCCCCTTTGGGGGAGGACCAGGATTGGGAAACGATGTGCCCCCCTTTGGGTACCCAAGAGGACCAGGATTGGGAAACGATGTGCCTCCTTTGGGGGAGGACCAGGATTGGGAAACGATGTGCCTCCTTTGGGTTCCCAAGAGGACCAGGATTGGGAAACAATGTGCCTCCTTTGGGGGAGGACCAGGATTGGGCAACAATGTGCCTCCTTTGGGTTCTCAAGAGGACCAGGATTGTGAAACGATGTGCCCCCTTTGGATCCCCAAGAGGACCAGGATTGGGAAACGATGTGCCACCTTTGGGTCCCCAAGAGGACCAGGATTGGGAAACGATGTGCCCCCTTTGGGTCCCCAAGAGGACCAGGATTGGGAAACGATGTGCCCCCTTTGGGTCCCCAAGAGGACCAGGATTGGGAAACGATGTGCCCCCTTTGGGTCCCCAAGAGGACCAGGATTGGGAAACGATGTGCCCCCTTTGGGTCCCCAAGAGGACCAGGATTGGGATACAATGTGCCTCCTTTGGGGGAGGACCAGGATTGGGAAACGATGTGCCTCCTTTGGGTTCCCAAGAGGACCAGGATTGGGAAACAATGTGCCTCCTTTGGGGGAGGACCAGGATTGGGCAACAATGTGCCTCCTTTGGGTTCTCAAGAGGACCAGGATGGGGAAACGATGTGCCCCCTTTGGATCCCCAAGAGGACCAGGATTGGGAAACGATGTGCCACCTTTGGGTCCCCAAGAGGACCAGGATTGGGAAACGATGTGCCCCCTTTGGGTCCCCAAGAGGACCAGGATTGGGAAACGATGTGCCCCCTTTGGGTCCCCAAGAGGACCAGGATTGGGAAACAATGTGCCTCCTTTGGGGGAGGACCAGGATTGGGAAACAATGTGCCTCCTTTGGGTCCCCAAGAGGACCAGGATTGGGAAACAATGTGCCTCCTTTGGGTCCCCAAGAGGACCAGGATTGGGAAACGATGTGCCCCCCTTTGGGTTCCCAAGAGGAACAGGATTGGGAAACGATTTGCCCCCTTTGGGTCCCCAAGAGGACCAGGATTGGGAAACGATGTGCCCCCTTTGGGTCCCCAAGAGGACCAGGATTGGGATACAATGTGCCTCCTTTGGGGGAGGACCAGGATTGGGAAACGATGTGCCTCCTTTGGGTTCCCAAGAGGACCAGGATTGGGAAACAATGTGCCTCCTTTGGGGGAGGACCAGGATTGGGCAACAATGTGCCTCCTTTGGGTTCTCAAGAGGACCAGGATGGGGAAACGATGTGCCCCCTTTGGATCCCCAAGAGGACCAGGATTGGGAAACGATGTGCCACCTTTGGGTCCCCAAGAGGACCAGGATTGGGAAACGATGTGCCCCCTTTGGGTCCCCAAGAGGACCAGGATTGGGAAACGATGTGCCCCCTTTGGGTCCCCAAGAGGACCAGGATTGGGAAACAATGTGCCTCCTTTGGGGGAGGACCAGGATTGGGAAACAATGTGCCTCCTTTGGGTCCCCAAGAGGACCAGGATTGGGAAACAATGTGCCTCCTTTGGGTCCCCAAGAGGACCAGGATTGGGAAACGATGTGCCCCCCTTTGGGTTCCCAAGAGGAACAGGATTGGGAAACGATTTGCCCCCTTTGGGTCCCCAAGAGGACCAGGATTGGGAAACGATGTGCCCCCTTTGGGTCCCCAAGAGGACCAGGATTGGGAAACAATGTGCCTCCTTTGGGTCCCCAAGAGGACCAGGATTGGGAAACAATGTGCCTCCTTTGGGGGAGGACCAGGATTGGGAAACAATGTGCCCCCTTTGGGTCCCCAAGAGGACCAGGATTGGGAAACAATGTGCCTCCTTTGGTTCCCCAAGAGGAACAGGATTGGGAAACAATGTGCCCCCCTTTGGGTCCCCAAGAGGACCAGGATTGGGAAACGATGTGCCCCCCTTTGGGTCCCCAAGAGGACCAGGATTGGGAAACGATGTGCCCCCTTTGGGTCCCCAAGAGGACCAGGATTGGGAAACAATGTGCCTCCTTTGGGTTCCCAAGAGGACCAGGATTGTGAAACAATGTGCCCCCTTTGGGTCCCCAAGAGGACCAGGATTGGGAAACGATGTGCCCCCCAAAAGGACCAGGATTGGGAAACAATGTGCCCCCCTTTGGGTCCCCAAGAGGACCAGGATTGGGAAACGATGTGCCTCCTTTGGGGGAGGACCAGGATTGGGAAACAATGTGCCTCCTTTGGGTCCCCAAGAGGACCAGGATTGGGAAACAATGTGCCTCCTTTGGGTTCCCAAGAGGACCAGGATTGGGAAACCATGTGCCTCCTTTGGGGGAGGACCAGGATTGGGAAGCAATGTGCCCCCTTTGGGTCCCCAAGAGGACCAGGATTGGGAAACGATTTGCCCCCTTTGGGACCCCAAGAGGACCAGGATTGGGAAACGATGTGCCCCCTTTGGGTCCCCAAGAGGACCAGGATTGGGAAACAATGTGCCCCCTTTGGGTCCCCAAGAGGACCAGGATTGGGAAACAATGTGCCTCCTTTGGTTCCCCAAGAGGAACAGGATTGGGAAACAATGTGCCCCCCTTTGGGTCCCCAAGAGGACCAGGATTGGGAAACGATGTGCCCCCTTTGGGTTCCCAAGAGGACCAGGATTGGGAAACGATGTGCCCCCTTTGGGGGAGGACCAGGATTGGGAAACGATGTGCCCCCCTTTGGGTTCCCAAGAGGACCAGGATTGGGAAACGATGTGCCTCCTTTGGGGGAGGACCAGGATTGGGAAACGATGTGCCTCCTTTGGGTTCCCAAGAGGACCAGGATTGGGAAACAATGTGCCTCCTTTGGGAGAGGACCAGGATTGGGAAACAATGTGCCTCCTTTGGGTCCCCAAGAGGACCAGGATTGGGAAACGATGTGCCCCCCTTTGGGTTCCCAAGAGGAACAGGATTGGGAAACGATTTGCCCCCTTTGGGTCCCCAAGAGGACCAGGATTGGGAAACGATGTGCCCCCTTTGGGTCCCCAAGAGGACCAGGATTGGGAAACAATGTGCCTCCTTTGGGTCCCCAAGAGGACCAGGATTGGGAAACTATGTGCCTCCTTTGGGTTCCCAAGAGGACCAGGATTGTGAAACAATGTGCCCCCTTTGGGTCCCCAAGAGGACCAGGATTGGGAAACGATGTGCCCCCCAAAAGGACCAGGATTGGGAAACAATGTGCCCCCCTTTGGGTCCCCAAGAGGACCAGGATTGGGAAACGATGTGCCTCCTTTGGGGGAGGACCAGGATTGGGAAACAATGTGCCCCCTTTGGGTCCCCAAGAGGACCAGGATTGTGAAACGATGTGCCCCCTTTGGGGGAGGACCAGGATTGGGAAACGATGTGCCCCCCTTTGGGTACCCAAGAGGACCAGGATTGGGAAACGATGTGCCTCCTTTGGGGGAGGACCAGGATTGGGAAACGATGTGCCTCCTTTGGGTTCCCAAGAGGACCAGGATTGGGAAACAATGTGCCTCCTTTGGGGGAGGACCAGGATTGGGCAACAATGTGCCTCCTTTGGGTTCTCAAGAGGACCAGGATTGTGAAACGATGTGCCCCCTTTGGATCCCCAAGAGGACCAGGATTGGGAAACGATGTGCCACCTTTGGGTCCCCAAGAGGACCAGGATTGGGAAACGATGTGCCCCCTTTGGGTCCCCAAGAGGACCAGGATTGGGAAACGATGTGCCCCCTTTGGGTCCCCAAGAGGACCAGGATTGGGAAACGATGTGCCCCCTTTGGGTCCCCAAGAGGACCAGGATTGGGAAACGATGTGCCCCCTTTGGGTCCCCAAGAGGACCAGGATTGGGATACAATGTGCCTCCTTTGGGGGAGGACCAGGATTGGGAAACGATGTGCCTCCTTTGGGTTCCCAAGAGGACCAGGATTGGGAAACAATGTGCCTCCTTTGGGGGAGGACCAGGATTGGGCAACAATGTGCCTCCTTTGGGTTCTCAAGAGGACCAGGATGGGGAAACGATGTGCCCCCTTTGGATCCCCAAGAGGACCAGGATTGGGAAACGATGTGCCACCTTTGGGTCCCCAAGAGGACCAGGATTGGGAAACGATGTGCCCCCTTTGGGTCCCCAAGAGGACCAGGATTGGGAAACGATGTGCCCCCTTTGGGTCCCCAAGAGGACCAGGATTGGGAAACAATGTGCCTCCTTTGGGGGAGGACCAGGATTGGGAAACAATGTGCCTCCTTTGGGTCCCCAAGAGGACCAGGATTGGGAAACAATGTGCCTCCTTTGGGTCCCCAAGAGGACCAGGATTGGGAAACGATGTGCCCCCTTTGGGTTCCCAAGAGGAACAGGATTGGGAAACGATTTGCCCCCTTTGGGTCCCCAAGAGGACCAGGATTGGGAAACGATGTGCCCCCTTTGGGTCCCCAAGAGGACCAGGATTGGGATACAATGTGCCTCCTTTGGGGGAGGACCAGGATTGGGAAACGATGTGCCTCCTTTGGGTTCCCAAGAGGACCAGGATTGGGAAACAATGTGCCTCCTTTGGGGGAGGACCAGGATTGGGCAACAATGTGCCTCCTTTGGGTTCTCAAGAGGACCAGGATGGGGAAACGATGTGCCCCCTTTGGATCCCCAAGAGGACCAGGATTGGGAAACGATGTGCCACCTTTGGGTCCCCAAGAGGACCAGGATTGGGAAACGATGTGCCCCCTTTGGGTCCCCAAGAGGACCAGGATTGGGAAACGATGTGCCCCCTTTGGGTCCCCAAGAGGACCAGGATTGGGAAACAATGTGCCTCCTTTGGGGGAGGACCAGGATTGGGAAACAATGTGCCTCCTTTGGGTCCCCAAGAGGACCAGGATTGGGAAACAATGTGCCTCCTTTGGGTCCCCAAGAGGACCAGGATTGGGAAACGATGTGCCCCCCTTTGGGTTCCCAAGAGGAACAGGATTGGGAAACGATTTGCCCCCTTTGGGTCCCCAAGAGGACCAGGATTGGGAAACGATGTGCCCCCTTTGGGTCCCCAAGAGGACCAGGATTGGGAAACAATGTGCCTCCTTTGGGTCCCCAAGAGGACCAGGATTGGGAAACAATGTGCCTCCTTTGGGTTCCCAAGAGGACCAGGATTGTGAAACAATGTGCCCCCTTTGGGTCCCCAAGAGGACCAGGATTGGGAAACGATGTGCCCCCCAAAAGGACCAGGATTGGGAAACAATGTGCCCCCCTTTGGGTCCCCAAGAGGACCAGGATTGGGAAACGATGTGCCTCCTTTGGGGGAGGACCAGGATTGGGAAACAATGTGCCCCCTTTGGGTCCCCAAGAGGACCAGGATTGGGAAACGATGTGCCCCCTTTGGGGGAGGACCAGGATTGGGAAACGATGTGCCCCCCTTTGGGTCCCCAAGAGGACCAGGATTGGGAAACGATGTGCCTCCTTTGGGGGAGGACCAGGATTGGGAAACGATGTGCCTCCTTTGGGTTCCCAAGAGGACCAGGATTGGGAAACAATGTGCCCCCTTTGGGTCCCCAAGAGGACCAGGATTGGGAAACAATGTGCCTCCTTTGGGTCCCCAAGAGGACCAGGATTGGGAAACAATGTGCCCCCCTTTGGGTCCCCAAGAGGACCAGGATTGGGAAACAATGTGCCCCCCTTGGGTTCCCAAGAGGACCAGGATTGGGAAACGATGTGCCCCCTTTGGGGGAGGACCAGGATTGGGAAACGATGTGCCCCCTTTGGGTTCCCAAGAGGACCAGGATTGGGAAACAATGTGCCTCTTTTGAGGGAGGACCAGGATTGAGAAACAATGTTCCTCCTTTGGGTTCCCAAGAGGACCAGGATTGGGAAACAATGTGCCTCCTTTGGGGGAGGACCAGGATTGGGAAACAATGTGCCTCCTTTGGGTTCTCAAGAGGACCAGGATTGGGAAACGATGTGCCCCCTTTGGGTCCCCAAGAGGACCAGGATTGGGAAACGATTTGCCCCCTTTGGGTCCCCAAGAGGACCAGGATTGGGAAACGATGTGCCCCCTTTGGGTCCCCAAGAGGACCAGGATTGGGAAACAATGTGCCCCCTTTGGGTCCCCAAGAGGACCAGGATTGGGAAACGATTTGCCCCCTTTGGGTCCCCAAGAGGACCAGGATTGGGAAACGATTTGCCCCCTTTGGGTCCCCAAGAGGACCAGGATTGGGAAACGATGTGCCCCCTTTGGGTTCCCAAGAGGACCAGGATTGGGAAACAATGTGCCCCCTTTGGGTCCCCAAGAGGACCAGGATTGGGAAACGATGTGCCCCCTTTGGGTCCCCAAGAGGACCAGGATTGGGAAACGATGTGCCTCCTTTGGGTCCCCAAGAGGACCAGGATTGGGAAACAATGTGCCTCCTTTGGTTCCCAAGAGGACCAGGATTGTGAAACAATGTGCCCCCTTTGGGTCCCCAAGAGGACCAGGATTGGGAAACGATGTGCCCCCCAAAAGGACCAGGATTGGGAAGCATTGTGCCCCCCTTTGGGTCCCCAAGAGGACCAGGATTGGGAAACAATGTGCCTCTTTTGAGGGAGGACCAGGATTGAGAAACAATGTGCCTCCTTTGGGTTCCCAAGAGGACCAGGATTGGGAAACAATGTGCCTCCTTTGGGGGAGGACCAGGATTGGGAAACGATGTGCCTCCTTTGGGTTCCCAAGAGGACCAGGATTGGGAAACAATGTGCCTCCTTTGGGGGAGGACCAGGATTGGGAAACAATGTGCCTCCTTTGGGTTCCCAAGAGGACCAGGATTGGGAAACGATGTGCCCCCTTTGGGTCCCCAAGAGGACCAGGATTGGGAAACGATTTGCCCCCTTTGGGTCCCCAAGAGGACCAGGATTGGGAAACGATGTGCCCCCTTTGGGTCCCCAAGAGGACCAGGATTGGGAAACAATGTGCCTCCTTTGGGTCCCCAAGAGCACCAGGATTGGGAAACAATGTGCCTCCTTTGGGTTCCCAAGAGGACCAGGATTGTGAAACAATGTGCCCCCTTTGGGTCCCCAAGAGGACCAGGATTGGGAAACGATGTGCCCCCCAAAAGGACCAGGATTGGGAAACAATGTTCCACCCTTTGGGTCCCCAAGAGGACCAGGATTGGGAAACAATGTGCCTCCTTTGGGGGAGGACCAGGATTGGGAAACAATGTGCCCCCTTTGGGTCCCCAAGAGGACCAGGATTGGGAAACAATGTGCATCCTTTGGTTCCCCAAGAGGAACAGGATTGGGAAACAATGTGCCCCCGTTTGGGTCCCCAAGAGGACCAGGATTGGGAAACGATGTGCCCCCCTTTGGGTTCCCAAGAGGAACAGGATTGGGAAACGATTTTCCCCCTTTGGGTCCCCAAGAGGACCAGGATTGGGAAACAATGTGCCCCCTTTGGGTCCCCAAGAGGACCAGGATTGGGAAACGATGTGCCTCCTTTGGGGGAGGACCAGGATTGGGAAACGATGTGCCTCCTTTGGGTTCCCAAGAGGACCAGGATTGGGAAACAATGTGCCTCCTTTGGGGGAGGACCAGGATTGGGCAACAATGTGCCTCCTTTGGGTTCTCAAGAGGACCAGGATTGGGAAACGATGTGCCCCCTTTGGATCCCCAAGAGGACCAGGATTGGGAAACGATGTGCCCCCTTTGGGTCCCCAAGAGGACCAGGATTGGGAAACGATGTGCCCCCTTTGGGTCCCCAAGAGGACCAGGATTGGGAAACAATGTGCCTCCTTTGGGTCCCCAAGAGGACCAGGATTGGGAAACAATGTGCCTCCTTTGGGTTCCCAAGAGGACCAGGATTGGGAAACAATGTGCCTCCTTTGGTTCCCAAGAGGACCAGGATTGTGAAACAATGTGCCCCCTTTGGGTCCCCAAGAGGACCAGGATTGGGAAACGATGTGCCCCCCAAAAGGACCAGGATTGGGAAAGCATTGTTCCCCCCTTTGGGTCCCCAAGAGGACCAGGATTGGGAAACGATTTGCCCCCTTTGGGTCCCCAAGAGGACCAGGATTGGGAAACGATGTGCCCCCTTTGGGTCCCCAAGAGGACCAGGATTGGGAAACAATGTGCCTCCTTTGGGTCCCCAAGAGCACCAGGATTGTGAAACAATGTGCCCCCTTTGGGTCCCCAAGAGGACCAGGATTGGGAAACGATGTGCCCCCCAAAAGGACCAGGATTGGGAAACAATGTTCCACCCTTTGGGTCCCCAAGAGGACCAGGATTGGGAAACAATGTGCCTCCTTTGGGGGAGGACCAGGATTGGGAAACAATGTGCCCCCTTTGGGTCCCCAAGAGGACCAGGATTGGGAAACAATGTGCATCCTTTGGTTCCCCAAGAGGAACAGGATTGGGAAACAATGTGCCCCCCTTTGGGTCCCCAAGAGGACCAGGATTGGGAAACGATGTGCCCCCCTTTGGGTCCCCAAGAGGACCAGGATTGGGAAACGATGTGCCCCCCTTTGGGTCCCCAAGAGGACCAGGATTGGGAAACAATGTGCCCCCTTTGGGTCCCCAAGAGGACCAGGATTGGGAAACAATGTGCCTCCTTTGGGAGAGGACCAGGATTGGGAAACAATGTGCCTCCTTTGGGTCCCCAAGAGGACCAGGATTGGGAAACGATGTGCCCCCCTTTGGGTTCCCAAGAGGAACAGGATTGGGAAACGATTTGCCCCCTTTGGGTCCCCAAGAGGACCAGGATTGGGAAACGATGTGCCCCCTTTGGGTCCCCAAGAGGACCAGGATTGGGAAACAATGTGCCTCCTTTGGGTCCCCAAGAGGACCAGGATTGGGAAACAATGTGCCTCCTTTGGGTTCCCAAGAGGACCAGGATTGTGAAACAATGTGCCCCCTTTGGGTCCCCAAGAGGACCAGGATTGGGAAACGATGTGCCCCCCAAAAGGACCAGGATTGGGAAACAATGTGCCCCCCTTTGGGTCCCCAAGAGGACCAGGATTGGGAAACAATGTGCCTCCTTTGGGGAGGACCAGGATTGGGAAACAATGTGCCCCCTTTGAGTCCCCAAGAGGACCAGGATTGGGAAACGATGTGCCCCCCTTTGGGTTCCCAAGAGGACCAGGATTGGGAAACGATGTGCCCCCTTTGGGGGAGGACCAGGATTGGGAAACAATGTGCCTCCTTTGGGTCCCCAAGAGCACCAGGATTGTGAAACAATGTGCCCCCTTTGGGTCCCCAAGAGGACCAGGATTGGGAAACGATGTGCCCCCCAAAAGGACCAGGATTGGGAAACAATGTTCCACCCTTTCGGTCCCCAAGAGGACCAGGATTGGGAAACAATGTGCCTCCTTTGGGGGAGGACCAGGATTGGGAAACAATGTGCCCCCTTTGGGTCCCCAAGAGGACCAGGATTGGGAAACAATGTGCATCCTTTGGTTCCCCAAGAGGAACAGGATTGGGAAACAATGTGCCCCCTTTGGGTCCCCAAGAGGACCAGGATTGGGAAACGATGTGCCCCCCTTTGGGTCCCCAAGAGGACCAGGATTGGGAAACGATGTGCCCCCCTTTGGGTCCCCAAGAGGACCAGGATTGGGAAACAATGTGCCCCCTTTGGGTCCCCAAGAGGACCAGGATTGGGAAACAATGTGCCTCCTTTGGGAGAGGACCAGGATTGGGAAACAATGTGCCTCCTTTGGGTCCCCAAGAGGACCAGGATTGGGAAACGATGTGCCCCCTTTGGGTTCCCAAGAGGAACAGGATTGGGAAACGATTTGCCCCCTTTGGGTCACCAAGAGGACCAGGATTGGGAAACGATGTGCCCCCTTTGGGTCCCCAAGAGGACCAGGATTGGGAAACAATGTGCCTCCTTTGGGTCCCCAAGAGGACCAGGATTGGGAAACAATGTGCCTCCTTTGGGTTCCCAAGAGGACCAGGATTGTGAAACAATGTGCCCCCTTTGGGTCCCCAAGAGGACCAGGATTGGGAAACGATGTGCCCCCCAAAAGGACCAGGATTGGGAAACAATGTGCCCCCCTTTGGGTCCCCAAGAGGACCAGGATTGGGAAACGATGTGCCTCCTTTGGGGGAGGACCAGGATTGGGAAACAATGTGCCCCCTTTGGGTCCCCAAGAGGACCAGGATTGGGAAACGATGTGCCCCCCTTTGGGTTCCCAAGAGGACCAGGATTGGGAAACGATGTGCCCCCTTTGGGGGAGGACCAGGATTGGGAAACGATGTGCCCCCCTTTGGGTTCCCAAGAGGAACAGGATTGGGAAACGATTTGCCCCCTTTGGGTCCCCAAGAGGACCAGGATTGGGAAACGATGTGCCCCCTTTGGGTCCCCAAGAGGACCAGGATTGGGAAACAATGTGCCTCCTTTGGGTCCCCAAGAGGACCAGGATTGGGAAACAATGTGCCTCCTTTGGGTTCCCAAGAGGACCAGGATTGTGAAACAATGTGCCCCCTTTGGGTCCCCAAGAGGACCAGGATTGGGAAACGATGTGCCCCCCAAAAGGACCAGGATTGGGAAACAATGTGCCCCCCTTTGGGTCCCCAAGAGGACCAGGATTGGGAAACAATGTGCCTCCTTTGGGGGAGGACCAGGATTGGGAAACAATGTGCCCCCTTTGAGTCCCCAAGAGGACCAGGATTGGGAAACGATGTGCCCCCCTTTGGGTTCCCAAGAGGACCAGGATTGGGAAACGATGTGCCCCCTTTGGGGGAGGACCAGGATTGGGAAACGATGTGCCTCCTTTGGGTTCCCAAGAGGACCAGGATTGGGAAACAATGTGCCTCCTTTGGGGGAGGACCAGGATTGGGCAACAATGTGCCTCCTTTGGGTTCTCAAGAGGACCAGGATTGGGAAACGATGTGCCCCCTTTGGATCCCCAAGAGGACCAGGATTGGGAAACGATGTGCCACCTTTGTGTCCCCAAGAGGACCAGGATTGGGAAACGATGTGCCCCCTTTGGGTCCCCAAGAGGACCAGGATTGGGAAACGATGTGCCCCCTTTGGGTCCCCAAGAGGACCAGGATTGGGAAACGATGTGCCCCCTTTGGGTCCCCAAGAGGACCAGGATTGGGAAACGATGTGCCCCCTTTGGGTCCCCAAGAGGACCAGGATTGGGATACAATGTGCCTCCTTTGGGGGAGGACCAGGATTGGGAAACGATGTGCCTCCTTTGGGTTCCCAAGAGGACCAGGATTGGGAAACAATGTGCCTCCTTTGGGGGAGGACCAGGATTGGGCAACAATGTGCCTCCTTTGGGTTCTCAAGAGGACCAGGATTGGGAAACGATGTGCCCCCTTTGGATCCCCAAGAGGACCAGGATTGGGAAACGATGTGCCACCTTTGGGTCCCCAAGAGGACCAGGATTGGGAAACGATGTGCCCCCTTTGGGTCCCCAAGAGGACCAGGATTGGGAAACGATGTGCCCCCTTTGGGTCCCCAACAGAACCAGGATTGGGAAACGATGTGCCCCCTTTGGGTCCCCAAGAGGACCAGGATTGGGAAACGATGTGCCCCCTTTGGGTCCACAAGAGGACCAGGATTGGGATACAATGTGCCTCCTTTGGGCGAGGACCAGGATTGGGAAACAATGTGCCTCCTTTGGGTCCCCAAGAGGACCAGGATTGGGAAACAATGTGCCTCCTTTGGGTTCCCAAGAGGACCAGGATTGTGAAACAATGTGCCCCCTTTGGGTCCCCAAGAGGACCAGGATTGGGAAACGATGTGCCCCCCAAAG
>NC_048586.1:52425076-52474311 GCF_013265735.2 Oncorhynchus mykiss | reverse complement strand
AGTTCTGGTCACATGTTTTGGGAATGTCCTGAGATGTCCCAGTCTGGTCACATGTTTTGGGAATGTCCTGTGGTTTCCCAGTTCTGGTCACATGTTTTGGGAATGTCCTGTGGTGTCCCAGTTCTGGTCATATTTTGGGAATGTCCTGTGATGTCCCAGTCTGGTCACATGTTTTGGGAATGTCCTGTGGTTTCCCTGTTCTGGTCACATGGTTTGGGAATGTCCTGTTGGGTCTCAGTTCTGGTCACATGGTTTGGGAATGTGCTGTGGTGTCCCAGTTCTGGTCACATGTTTTGGGAATGTCCTGTGGGGCCCCAGTTCTGGTAACATGTTTTGGGAATGTCCTGTGGTGTAACAGTTATGGTCATGTTTTGGGAATGTCCTGTGGGGTCCCAGTTCTGGTCACATGTTTTGGGAATGTCCTGAGGTGTTATGGTCACATGTTTTGGGAATGTCCTGTGATGTCCCAGTCTGGTGACATGTTTTGGGAATGTCCTGAGGTGTTCTGGTCACATGTTTTGGGAATGTCCTGTGGTGTCCCAGTTCTGGCCACATGTTTTGGGAATGTCCTGTGAGGTCCCAGTCTGGTAACATGTTTTGGGAATGTCCTGTGGTGTCCCAGTTCTGGTCACATTTTGGCAATGTCCTGTGGTGTCCCAGTTCTGGCCAAATGTTTTGGGAATGTCCTGTGGTGTCCCAGTTATGGTCACATGGTTTGGGAATGTCCTGTGGTTTCCCAGTTCCGGCCACATGTTTTGGGAATGTCCTGTGGGGTCCCAGTTCTGGTAACATGTTTTGGGAATGTCCTGTGGTGTCCCAGTTCTGGTCACATTTTGGGAATGTCCTGTGGTGTCCTAGTTATGGTCATGGTTTGGGAATGTCCTGTGGGGTCCCAGTTCTGGTCATGTTTTAGGAATGTCCTGTGGTGTCCCAGTTCTGGCCACATGTTTTGGGAATGTCCTGTGAGGTCCCAGTCTGGTAACATGTTTTGGGAATGTCCTGTGGTGTCCCAGTTCTGGTCACATGTTTTGGGAATGTCCTGTGGTTTCCCAGTTCTGGCGACATGTTTTGTGAATGTCCTGTGGTGTCCCAGTTCTGGTCACATTTTGGCAATGTCCTGTGGTGTCCCAGTTCTGGACAAATGTTTTGGGAATGTCCTGTGGTGTCCCAGTTATGGTCACATGGTTTGGGAATGTCCTGTGGTGTCCCAGTTCTGGTCACATGTTTTGGGAATGTCCTTTGGGGTCCCAGTTCTTGTCACATGTTTTGGGAATGTCCTGAGATGTCCCAGTCTGGTCACATGTTTTGGGAATGTCTTGTGGTTTCCCAGTTCTGGTCACATGTTTTGGGAATGTCCTGTGGTGTCCCAGTTCTGGTCATATTTTGGGAATGTCCTGTGATGTCCCAGTCTGGTCACATGTTTTGGGAATGTCCTGTGGTTTCCCTGTTCTTGTCACATGGTTTGGGAATGTCCTGTTGGGTCTCAGTTCTGGTCACATGGTTTGGGAATGTGCTGTGGTGTCCCAGTTCTGGTCACATGTTTTGGGAATGTCCTGTGGGGCCCCAGTTCTGGTAACATGTTTTGGGAATGTCCTGAGGTGTTATGGTCACATGTTTTGGGAATGTCCTGTGATGTCCCAGTCTGGTGACATGTTATGGGAATGTCCTGAGGTGTTCTGGTCACATGTTTTGGGAATGTCCTGTGGTGTCCCAGTTCTGGCCACATGTTTTGGGAATGTCCTGTGGTGTCCCAGTTCTGGTCATATTTTGGGAATGTCCTGTGGTGTCCCAGTACTGATAACATGTTTTGGGGAATGTCCTGTGGGGTCCCAGTTCAGGTCACATGTTTTGGGAATGTCCTGTGATATCCCAGTTCTGGTCACATATTTTAGGAATGTCCTGTGGTGCCCCAGTTCTGGTCACATGTTTTGGGAATGTCCTGTGGTTACCCAGTTCCGGCCACATGTTTTGGGAATGTCCTGTGGGGTCCCAGTTCTGGTAACATGTTTTGGGAATGTCCTGTGGTGTCCTAGTTCTGGTCACATTTTGGGAATTTCCTGTGGTGTCCTAGTTATGGTCATGGTTTGGGAATGTCCTGTGGGGTCCCAGTTCTGGTCATGTTTTAGGAATGTCCTGTGGTGTCCCAGTTCTGGTCACATGTTTTGGGAATGTCCTATGATTACCCAGTCTGGTCACATGTTTTGGGAATGTCCTGTGTTTTCCCAGTTCTGGCCACATGTTTTGGGAATTTCCTGAGGTGACCCAGTTCTGGTAACATGTTTTGGGAATGTTCTGTGGTTTCCCAGTTCTGGTCACATGTTGGGAATGTCCTGTGGTGTCTCAGTTATGGTCATGTTTTGGGAATGTCCTGTTGGGTCCCAGTTCTGGTCATGTTTTGGGAATGTCCTGTGGTGTCCCAGTTATGGTCACATGTTTTGGGAATGTCCTGTGGTGTCCCAGTTATGGTCACATGTTTTGGGAATGTCCTGTGGGTGGTGTCCTAGTTCTGGTCACATTTTGGGAATGTCCTGTGATGTCCCAGTCTGGTCACATGTTTTGGGAATGTCCTGTGGTTTCCCAGTTCTGGCGACATGTTTTGTGAATGTCCTGTGGTGTCCCAGTTCTGGTCACATTTTGGCAATGTCCTGTGGTGTCCCAGTTCTGGCCAAATGTTTTGGGAATGTCCTGTGGTGTCCCAGTTATGGTCACATGGTTTGGGAATGTCCTGTGGTGTCCCAGTTCTGGTCACATGTTTTGGGAATGTCCTTTGGGGTCCCAGTTCTGGTCACATGTTTTTGGAATGTCCTGAGATGTCCCAGTCTGGTCACATGTTTTGGGAATGTCCTGTGGTTTCCCAGTTCTGGTCACAGTTTGGGAATGTCCTGTGGTGTCCCAGTTATGGTCATGTTTTGGGAATGTCCTGTTGGGTCCCAGTTCGTGTCATGTTTTGGGAATGTCCTGTGGTGTCCCAGTTTGGTCACATGGTTTGGGAATGTCCCGTGGGGTCCCAGTTCTGGTAACATGTTTTGGGAATGTCCTGTGGTGTCCCAGTTCTGGTCACATTTTGGGAATGTCCTGTGGGGTCCCAGTTCTGGTCATGTTTTAGGAATGTCCTGTGGTGTCCCAGTTCTGGTCACATGTTTTGGGAATGTCCTGTGATTACCCAGTCTGGTCACATGTTTTGGGAATGTCCTGTGGTTTCCCAGTTCTGGCCACATGTTTTGGGAATTTCCTGAGGTGACCCAGTTCTGGTAACATGTTTTGGGAATGTTCTGTGGTTTCCCAGTTCTGGTCACATTTTGGGAATGTCCTGTGGTGTCTCAGTTATGGTCATGTTTTGGGAATGACCTGTTGGGTCCCAGTTCTGGTCACATTTTGGCAATGTCCTGTGGTGTCCCAGTTCTGGCCAAATGTTTTGGGAATGTCCTGTGGTGTCCCAGTTATGGTCACATGGTTTGGGAATGTCCTGTGGTTTCCCAGTTCCGGCCACATGTTTTGGGAATGTCCTGTGGGGTCCCAGTTCTGGTAACATGTTTTGGGAATGTCCTGTGGTGTCCCAGTTCTGGTCACATTTTGGGAATGTCCTGTGGTGTCCTAGTTATGGTCATGGTTTGGGAATGTCCTGTGGGGTCCCAGTTCTGGTCATGTTTTAGGAATATCCTGTGGTGTCCCAGTTCTGGCCACATGTTTTGGGAATGTCCTGTGAGGTCCCAGTCTGGTAACATGTTTTGGGAATGTCCTGTGGTGTCCCAGTTCTGGTCACATGTTGTGGGAATGTCCTGTGGTTTCCCAGTTCTGGCGACATGTTTTGTGAATGTCCTGTGGTGTCCCAGTTCTGGTCACATTTTGGCAATGTCCTGTGGTGTCCCAGTTCTGGCCAAATGTTTTGGGAATGTCCTGTGGTGTCCCAGTTATGGTCACATGGTTTGGGAATGTCCTGTGGTGTCCCAGTTCTGGTCACATGTTTTGGGAATGTCCTGTGGTTACCCAGTTCCGGCCACATGTTTTGGGAATGTCCTGTGGGGTCCCAGTTCTGGTAACATGTTTTGGGAATGTCCTGTGGTGTCCTAGTTCTGGTCACATTTTGGGAATGTCCTGTGGTGTCCTAGTTATGGTCATGGTTTGGGAATGTCCTGTGGGGTCCCAGTTCTGGTCATGTTTTAGGAATGTCCTGTGGTGTCCCAGTTCTGGCCAAATGTTTTGGGAATGTCCTGTGGTGTCCCAGTTATGGTCACATGGTTTGGGAATGTCCTGTGGTTTCCCAGTTCCGGCCACATGTTTTGGGAATGTCCTGTGGGGTCCCAGTTCTGGTAACATGTTTTGGGAATGTCCTGTGGTGTCCCAGTTCTGGTCACATTTTGGGAATGTCCTGTGGTGTCCTAGTTATGGTCATGGTTTGGGAATGTCCTGTGGGTTCCCAGTTCTGGTCATGTTTTAGGAATATCCTGTGGTGTCCCAGTTCTGGCCACGTGTTTTGGGAATGTCCTGTGAGGTCCCAGTCTGGTAACATGTTTTGGGAATGTCCTGTGGTGTCCCAGTTCTGGTCACATGTTGTGGGAATGTCCTGTGGTTTCCCAGTTCTGGCGACATGTTTTGTGAATGTCCTGTGGTGTCCCAGTTCTGGTCACATTTTGGCAATGTCCTGTGGTGTCCCAGTTCTGGCCAAATGTTTTGGGAATGTCCTGTGGTGTCCCAGTTATGGTCACATGGTTTGGGAATGTCCTGTGGTGTCCCAGTTCTGGTCACATGTTTTGGGAATGTCCTGTGGTGTCCTAGTTCTGGTCACATTTTGGGAATGTCCTGTGGTGTCCTAGTTATGGTCATGTTTTGGGAATGTCCTGTGGGGTCCCAGTTCTGGTCATGTTTTAGGAATGTCCTGTGGTGTCCCAGTTCTGGTCACATGTTTTGGGAATGTCCTATGATTACCCAGTCTGGTCACATGTTTTGGGAATGTCCTGTGTTTTCCCAGTTCTGGCCACATGTTTTGGGAATTTCCTGAGGTGACCCAGTTCTGGTAACATGTTTTGGGAATGTTCTGTGGTTTCCCAGTTCTGGTCACATGTTGGGAATGTCCTGTGGTGTCTCAGTTATGGTCATGTTTTGGGAATGTCCTGTTGGGTCCCAGTTCTGGTCATGTTTTGGGAATGTCCTGTGGTATCCCAGTTATGGTCACATGTTTTGGGAATGTCCTGTGGTGTCCCAGTTATGGTCACATGTTTTGGGAATGTCCTGTGGGTGGTGTCCTAGTTCTGGTAACATTTTGGGAATGTCCTGTGATGTCCCAGTCTGGTCACATGTTTTGGGAATGTCCTGTGGTTTCCCAGTTCTGGCGACATGTTTTGTGAATGTCCTGTGGTGTCCCAGTTCTGGTCACATTTTGGCAATGTCCTGTGGTGTCCCAGTTCTGGTCACATGGTTTGGGAATGTCCTGTGGTGTCCCAGTTCTGGTCACATGTTTTGGGAATGTCCTTTGGGGTCCCAGTTCTGGTCACTTGTTTTTGGAATGTCCTGAGATGTCCCAGTCTGGTCACATGTTTTGGGAATGTCCTGTGGTTTCCCAGTTCTGGTCACAGTTTGGGAATGTCCTGTGGTGTCCCAGTTATGGTCATGTTTTGGGAATGTCCTGTTGGGTCCCAGTTCGTGTCATGTTTTGGGAATGTCCTGTGGTGTCCCAGTTTGGTCACATGGTTTGGGAATGTCCCGTGGGGTCCCAGTTCTGGTAACATGTTTTGGGAATGTCCTGTGGTGTCCCAGTTCTGGTCACATTTTGGGAATGTCCTGTGGGGTCCCAGTTCTGGTCATGTTTTAGGAATGTCCTGTGGTGTCCCAGTTCTGGTCACATGTTTTGGGAATGTCCTGTGATTACCCAGTCTGGTCACATGTTTTGGGAATGTCCTGTGGTTTCCCAGTTCTGGCCACATGTTTTGGGAATGTCCTGTGGTGTCTCAGTTATGGTCATGTTTTGGGAATGACCTGTTGGGTCCCAGTTCTGGTCACATTTTGGCAATGTCCTGTGGTGTCCCAGTTCTGGCCAAATGTTTTGGGAATGTCCTGTGGTGTCCCAGTTATGGTCACATGGTTTGGGAATGTCCTGTGGTTTCCCAGTTCCGGCCACATGTTTTGGGAATGTCCTGTGGGGTCCCAGTTCTGGTAACATGTTTTGGGAATGTCCTGTGGTGTCCCAGTTCTGGTCACATTTTGGGAATGTCCTGTGGTGTCCTAGTTATGGTCATGGTTTGGGAATGTCCTGTGGGGTCCCAGTTCTGGTCATGTTTTAGGAATATCCTGTGGTGTCCCAGTTCTGGCCACATGTTTTGGGAATGTCCTGTGAGGTCCCAGTCTGGTAACATGTTTTGGGAATGTCCTGTGGTGTCCCAGTTCTGGTCACATGTTGTGGGAATGTCCTGTGGTTTCCCAGTTCTGGCGACATGTTTTGTGAATGTCCTGTGGTGTCCCAGTTCTGGTCACATTTTGGCAATGTCCTGTGGTGTCCCAGTTCTGGCCAAATGTTTTGGGAATGTCCTGTGGTGTCCCAGTTATGGTCACATGGTTTGGGAATGTCCTGTGGTGTCCCAGTTCTGGTCACATGTTTTGGGAATGTCCTGTGGTTACCCAGTTCCGGCCACATGTTTTGGGAATGTCCTGTGGGGTCCCAGTTCTGGTAACATGTTTTGGGAATGTCCTGTGGTGTCCTAGTTCTGGTCACATTTTGGGAATGTCCTGTGGTGTCCTAGTTATGGTCATGGTTTGGGAATGTCCTGTGGGGTCCCAGTTCTGGTCATGTTTTAGGAATGTCCTGTGGTGTCCCAGTTCTGGCCAAATGTTTTGGGAATGTCCTGTGGTGTCCCAGTTATGGTCACATGGTTTGGGAATGTCCTGTGGTTTCCCAGTTCCGGCCACATGTTTTGGGAATGTCCTGTGGGGTCCCAGTTCTGGTAACATGTTTTGGGAATGTCCTGTGT
The DNA here is from genome assembly GCF_013265735.2 of Oncorhynchus mykiss. Lineage (NCBI taxonomy): Eukaryota > Metazoa > Chordata > Actinopteri > Salmoniformes > Salmonidae > Oncorhynchus > Oncorhynchus mykiss. Next base: position 52,467,349 of record NC_048586.1, on the reverse strand, counting down.
TGTCCCAGTTCTGGTCACATTTTGGGATTGTCCTGTGGTGTCCTAGTTATGGTCATGGTTTGGGAATGTCCTGTGGGGTCCCAGTTCTGGTCATGTTTTAGGAATATCCTGTGGTGTCCCAGTTCTGGCCACGTGTTTTGGGAATGTCCTGTGAGGTCCCAGTCTGGTAACATGTTTTGGGAATGTCCTGTGGTGTCCCAGTTCTGGTCACATGTTGTGGGAATGTCCTGTGGTTTCCCAGTTCTGGCGACATGTTTTGTGAATGTCCTGTGGTGTCCCAGTTCTGGTCACATTTTGGCAATGTCCTGTGGTGTCCCAGTTCTGGCCAAATGTTTTGGGAATGTCCTGTGGTGTCCCAGTTATGGTCACATGGTTTGGGAATGTCCTGTGGTGTCCCAGTTCTGGTCACATGTTTTGGGAATGTCCTGTGGTTACCCAGTTCCGGCCACATGTTTTGGGAATGTCCTGTGGTGTCCTAGTTCTGGTCACATTTTGGGAATGTCCTGTGGTGTCCTAGTTATGGTCATGGTTTGGGAATGTCCTGTGGGGTCCCAGTTCTGGTAACATGTTTTAGGAATGTCCTGTGGTGTCCCAGTTCTGGTCACATGTTTTGGGAATGTCCTATGATTACCCAGTCTGGTCACATGTTTTGGGAATGTCCTGTGTTTTCCCAGTTCTGGCCACATGTTTTGGGAATTTCCTGAGGTGACCCAGTTCTGGTAACATGTTTTGGGAATGTTCTGTTGTTTCCCAGTTCTGGTCACATGTTGGGAATGTCCTGTGGTGTCTCAGTTATGGTCATGTTTTGGGAATGTCCTGTTGGGTCCCAGTTCTGGTCATGTTTTGGGAATGTCCTGTGGTATCCCAGTTATGGTCACATGTTTTGGGAATGTCCTGTGGTGTCCCAGTTATGGTCACATGTTTTGGGAATGTCCTGTGGGTGGTGTCCTAGTTCTGGTAACATTTTGGGAATGTCCTGTGATGTCCCAGTCTGGTCACATGTTTTGGGAATGTCCTGTGGTTTCCCAGTTCTGGCGACATGTTTTGTGAATGTCCTGTGGTGTCCCAGTTCTGGTCACATTTTGGCAATGTCCTGTGGTGTCCCAGTTCTGGCCAAATGTTTTGGGAATGTCCTGTGGTGTCCCAGTTATGGTCACATGGTTTGGGAATGTCCTGTGGTGTCCCAGTTCTGGTCACATGTTTTGGGAATGTCCTTTGGGGTCCCAGTTCTGGTCACATGTTTTTGGAATGTCCTGAGATGTCCCAGTCTGGTCACATGTTTTGGGAATGTCCTGTGGTTTCCCAGTTCTGGTCACAGTTTGGGAATGTCCTGTGGTGTCCCAGTTATGGTCATGTTTTGGGAATGTCCTGTTGGGTCCCAGTTCGTGTCATGTTTTGGGAATGTCCTGTGGTGTCCCAGTTTGGTCACATGGTTTGGGAATGTCCCGTGGGGTCCCAGTTCTGGTAACATGTTTTGGGAATGTCCTGTGGTGTCCCAGTTCTGGTCACATTTTGGGAATGTCCTGTGGGGTCCCAGTTCTGGTCATGTTTTAGGAATGTCCTGTGGTGTCCCAGTTCTGGTCACATGTTTTGGGAATGTCCTGTGATTACCCAGTCTGGTCACATGTTTTGGGAATGTCCTGTGGTTTCCCAGTTCTGGCCACATGTTTTGGGAATTTCCTGAGGTGACCCAGTTCTGGTAACATGTTTTGGGAATGTTCTGTGGTTTCCCAGTTCTGGTCACATTTTGGGAATGTCCTGTGGTGTCTCAGTTATGGTCATGTTTTGGGAATGACCTGTTGGGTCCCAGTTCTGGTCACATTTTGGCAATGTCCTGTGGTGTCCCAGTTCTGGCCAAATGTTTTGGGAATGTCCTGTGGTGTCCCAGTTATGGTCACATGGTTTGGGAATGTCCTGTGGTTTCCCAGTTCCGGCCACATGTTTTGGGAATGTCCTGTGGGGTCCCAGTTCTGGTAACATGTTTTGGGAATGTCCTGTGGTGTCCCAGTTCTGGTCACATTTTGGGAATGTCCTGTGGTGTCCTAGTTATGGTCATGGTTTGGGAATGTCCTGTGGGGTCCCAGTTCTGGTCATGTTTTAGGAATATCTTGTGGTGTCCCAGTTCTGGCCACATGTTTTGGGAATGTCCTGTGAGGTCCCAGTCTGGTAACATGTTTTGGGAATGTCCTGTGGTGTCCCAGTTCTGGTCACATGTTGTGGGAATGTCCTGTGGTTTCCCAGTTCTGGCGAAATGTTTTGTGAATGTCCTGTGGTGTCCCAGTTCTGGTCACATTTTGGCAATGTCCTGTGGTGTCCCAGTTCTGGCCACGTGTTTTGGGAATGTCCTGTGAGGTCCCAGTCTGGTAATATGTTTTGGGAATGTCCTGTGGTGTCCCAGTTCTGGTCACATGTTGTGGGAATGTCCTGTGGTTTCCCAGTTCTGGCGACATGTTTTGTGAATGTCCTGTGGTGTCCCAGTTCTGGTCACATTTTGGCAATGTCCTGTGGTGTCCCAGTTCTGGCCAAATGTTTTGGGAATGTCCTGTGGTGTCCCAGTTATGGTCACATGGTTTGGGAATGTCCTGTGGTGTCCCAGTTCTGGTCACATGTTTTGGGAATGTCCTGTGGTTACCCAGTTCCGGCCACATGTTTTGGGAATGTCCTGTGGTGTCCTAGTTCTGGTCACATTTTGGGAATGTCCTGTGGTGTCCTAGTTATGGTCATGGTTTGGGAATGTCCTGTGGGGTCCCAGTTCTGGTCATGTTTTAGGAATGTCCTGTGGTGTCCCAGTTCTGGTCACATGTTTTGGGAATGTCCTATGATTACCCAGTCTGGTCACATGTTTTGGGAATGTCCTGTGTTTTCCCAGTTCTGGCCACATGTTTTGGGAATTTCCTGAGGTGACCCAGTTCTGGTAACATGTTTTGGGAATGTTCTGTGGTTTCCCAGTTCTGGTCACATGTTGGGAATGTCCTGTGGTGTCTCAGTTATGGTCATGTTTTGGGAATGTCCTGTTGGGTCCCAGTTCTGGTCATGTTTTGGGAATGTCCTGTGGTATCCCAGTTATGGTCACATGTTTTGGGAATGTCCTGTGGTGTCCCAGTTATGGTCACATGTTTTGGGAATGTCCTGTGGGTGGTGTCCTAGTTCTGGTAACATTTTGGGAATGTCCTGTGATGTCCCAGTCTGGTCACATGTTTTGGGAATGTCCTGTGGTTTCCCAGTTCTGGCGACATGTTTTGTGAATGTCCTGTGGTGTCCCAGTTCTGGTCACATTTTGGCAATGTCCTGTGGTGTCCCAGTTCTGGCCAAATGTTTTGGGAATGTCCTGTGGTGTCCCAGTTATGGTCACATGGTTTGGGAATGTCCTGTGGTGTCCCAGTTCTGGTCACATGTTTTGGGAATGTCCTTTGGGGTCCCAGTTCTGGTCACATGTTTTTGGAATGTCCTGAGATGTCCCAGTCTGGTCACATGTTTTGGGAATGTCCTGTGGTTTCCCAGTTCTGGTCACAGTTTGGGAATGTCCTGTGGTGTCCCAGTTATGGTCATGTTTTGGGAATGTCCTGTTGGGTCCCAGTTCGTGTCATGTTTTGGGAATGTCCTGTGGTGTCCCAGTTTGGTCACATGGTTTGGGAATGTCCCGTGGGGTCCCAGTTCTGGTAACATGTTTTGGGAATGTCCTGTGGTGTCCCAGTTCTGGTCACATTTTGGGAATGTCCTGTGGGGTCCCAGTTCTGGTCATGTTTTAGGAATGTCCTGTGGTGTCCCAGTTCTGGTCACATGTTTTGGGAATTTCCTGTGATTACCCAGTCTGGTCACATGTTTTGGGAATGTCCTGTGGTTTCCCAGTTCTGGCCACATGTTTTGGGAATTTCCTGAGGTGACCCAGTTCTGGTAACATGTTTTGGGAATGTTCTGTGGTTTCCCAGTTCTGGTCACATTTTGGGAATGTCCTGTGGTGTCTCAGTTATGGTCATGTTTTGGGAATGACCTGTTGGGTCCCAGTTCTGGTCACATTTTGGCAATGTCCTGTGGTGTCCCAGTTCTGGCCAAATGTTTTGGGAATGTCCTGTGGTGTCCCAGTTATGGTCACATGGTTTGGGAATGTCCTGTGGTTTCCCAGTTCCGGCCACATGTTTTGGGAATGTCCTGTGGGGTCCCAGTTCTGGTAACATGTTTTGGGAATGTCCTGTGGTGTCCCAGTTCTGGTCACATTTTGGGAATGTCCTGTGGTGTCCTAGTTATGGTCATGGTTTGGGAATGTCCTGTGGGGTCCCAGTTCTGGTCATGTTTTAGGAATATCTTGTGGTGTCCCAGTTCTGGCCACATGTTTTGGGAATGTCCTGTGAGGTCCCAGTCTGGTAACATGTTTTGGGAATGTCCTGTGGTGTCCCAGTTCTGGTCACATGTTGTGGGAATGTCCTGTGGTTTCCCAGTTCTGGCGAAATGTTTTGTGAATGTCCTGTGGTGTCCCAGTTCTGGTCACATTTTGGCAATGTCCTGTGGTGTCCCAGTTATGGTCACATGTTTTGGGAATGTCCTTTGGGGTCCCAGTTCTGGTCACATGTTTTGGGAATGTCCTGAGATGTCCCAGTCTGGTCACATGTTTTGGGAATGTCCTGTGGTTTCCCAGTTCTGGTCACATGTTTTGGGAATGTCCTGTGGTGTCCCAGTTCTGGTCATATTTTGGGAATGTCCTGTGATGTCCCAGTCTGGTCACATGTTTTGGGAATGTCCTGTGGTTTCCCTGTTCTGGTCACATGGTTTGGGAATGTCCTGTTGGGTCTCAGTTCTGGTCACATGGTTTGGGAATGTGCTGTGGTGTCCCAGTTCTGGTCACATGTTTTGGGAATGTCCTGTGGGGCCCCAGTTCTGGTAACATGTTTTGGGAATGTCCTGTGGTGTAACAGTTATGGTCATGTTTTGGGAATGTCCTGTGGGGTCCCAGTTCTGGTCACATGTTTTGGGAATGTCCTGAGGTGTTATGGTCACATGTTTTGGGAATGTCCTGTGATGTCCCAGTCTGGTGACATGTTTTGGGAATGTCCTGAGGTGTTCTGGTTAAATGTTTTGGGAATGTCCTGTGGTGTCCCAGTTCTGGCCATATGTTTTGGGAATGTCCTGTGAGGTCCCAGTCTGGTAACATGTTTTGGGAATGTCCTGTGGTGTCCCAGTTCTGGTCACATTTTGGCAATGTCCTGTGGTGTCCCAGTTCTGGCCAAATGTTTTGGGAATGTCCTGTGGTGTCCCAGTTATGGTCACATGGTTTGGGAATGTCCTGTGGTTTCCCAGTTCCGGCCACATGTTTTGGGAATGTCCTGTGGGGTCCCAATTCTGGTAACATGTTTTGGGAATGTCCTGTGGTGTCCCAGTTCTGGTCACATTTTGGGAATGTCCTGTGGTGTCCTAGTTATGGTCATGGTTTGGGAATGTCCTGTGGGGTCCCAGTTCTGGTCATGTTTTAGGAATGTCCTGTGGTGTCCCAGTTCTGGCCACATGTTTTGGGAATGTCCTGTGAGGTCCCAGTCTGGTAACATGTTTTGGGAATGTCCTGTGGTGTCCCAGTTCTGGTCACATGTTTTGGGAATGTCCTGTGGTGTCCCAGTTCTGGTCATATTTTGGGAATGTCCTGTGATGTCCCAGTCTGGTCACATGTTTTGGGAATGTCCTGTGGTTTCCCTGTTCTGGTCACATGGTTTGGGAATGTCCTGTTGGGTCTCAGTTCTGGTCACATGGTTTGGGAATGTGCTGTGGTGTCCCAGTTCTGGTCACATGTTTTGGGAATGTCCTGTGGGGCCCCAGTTCTGGTAACATGTTTTGGGAATGTCCTGTGGTGTAACAGTTATGGTCATGTTTTGGGAATGTCCTGTGGGGTCCCAGTTCTGGTCACATGTTTTGGGAATGTCCTGAGGTGTTATGGTCACATGTTTTGGGAATGTCCTGTGATGTCCCAGTCTGGTGACATGTTTTGGGAATGTCCTGAGGTGTTCTGGTTAAATGTTTTGGGAATGTCCTGTGGTGTCCCAGTTCTGGCCATATGTTTTGGGAATGTCCTGTGAGGTCCCAGTCTGGTAACATGTTTTGGGAATGTCCTGTGGTGTCCCAGTTCTGGTCACATTTTGGCAATGTCCTGTGGTGTCCCAGTTCTGGCCAAATGTTTTGGGAATGTCCTGTGGTGTCCCAGTTATGGTCACATGGTTTGGGAATGTCCTGTGGTTTCCCAGTTCCGGCCACATGTTTTGGGAATGTCCTGTGGGGTCCCAATTCTGGTAACATGTTTTGGGAATGTCCTGTGGTGTCCCAGTTCTGGTCACATTTTGGGAATGTCCTGTGGTGTCCTAGTTATGGTCATGGTTTGGGAATGTCCTGTGGGGTCCCAGTTCTGGTCATGTTTTAGGAATGTCCTGTGGTGTCCCAGTTCTGGCCACATGTTTTGGGAATGTCCTGTGAGGTCCCAGTCTGGTAACATGTTTTGGGAATGTCCTGTGGTGTCCCAGTTCTGGTCACATGTTTTGGGAATGTCCTGTGGTTTCCCAGTTCTGGCGACATGTTTTGTGAATGTCCTGTGGTGTCCCAGTTCTGGTCACATTTTGGCAATGTCCTGTGGTGTCCCAGTTCTGGCCAAATGTTTTGGGAATGTCCTGTGGTGTCCCAGTTATGGTCACATGGTTTGGGAATACCCTGTGGTGTCCCAGTTCTGGTCACATGTTTTGGGAATGTCCTTTGGGGTCCCAGTTCTGGTCACATGTTTTGGGAATGTCCTGAGATGTCCCAGTCTGGTCACATGTTGTGGGAATGTCCTGTGGTTTCCCAGTTCTGGTCACATGTTTTGGGAATGTCCTGTGGTGTCCCAGTTCTGGTCATATTTTGGGAATGTCCTGTGATGTCCCAGTCTGGTCACATGTTTTGGGAATGTCCTGTGGTTTCCCTGTTCTGGTCACATGGTTTGGGAATGTCCTGTTGGGTCTCAGTTCTGGTCACATGGTTTGGGAATGTGCTGTGGTGTCCCAGTTCTGGTCACATGTTTTGGGAATGTCCTGTGGGGCCCCAGTTCTGGTAACATGTTTTGGGAATGTCCTGAGGTGTTATGGTCACATGTTTTGGGAATGTCCTGTGATGTCCCAGTCTGGTGACATGTTTTGGGAATGTCCTGAGGTGTTCTGGTCACATGTTTTGGGAATGTCCTGTGGTGTCCCAGTTCTGGCCACATGTTTTGGGAATGTATTTGTGAGGTCCCAGTCTGGTAACATGTTTTGGGAATGTCCTGTGGTGTCCCAGTTCTGGTCATATTTTGGGAATGTCCTGTGGTGTCCCAGTTCTGATAACATGTTTTGGGGAATGTCCTGTGGGGTCCCAGTTCAGGTCACATGTTTTGGGAATGTCCTGTGATATCACAGTTCTGGTCACATATTTTAGGAATGTCCTGTGGTGCCCCAGTTCTGGTCACATGTTTTGGGAATGTCCTGTGGTTACCCAGTTCCGGCCACATGTTTTGGGAATGTCCTGTGGGGTCCCAGTTCTGGTAACATGTTTTGGGAATGTCCTGTGGTGTCCTAGTTCTGGTCACATTTTGGGAATGTCCTGTGGTGTCCTAGTTATGGTCATGGTTTGGGAATGTCCTGTGGGGTCCCAGTTCTGGTCATGTTTTAGGAATGTCCTGTGGTGTCCCAGTTCTGGTCACATGTTTTGGGAATGTCCTATGATTACCCAGTCTGGTCACATGTTTTGGGAATGTCCTGTGTTTTCCCAGTTCTGGCCACATGTTTTGGGAATTTCCTGAGGTGACCCAGTTCTGGTAACATGTTTTGGGAATGTTCTGTGGTTTCCCAGTTCTGGTCACATTTTGGGAATGTCCTGTGGTGTCTCAGTTATGGTCATGTTTTGGGAATGTCCTGTTGGGTCCCAGTTCTGGTCATGTTTTGGGAATGTCCTGTGGTGTCCCAGTTATGGTCACATGTTTTGGGAATGTCCTGTGGTGTCCCAGTTATGGTCACATGTTTTGGGAATGTCCTGTGGGTGGTGTCCTAGTTCTGGTCACATTTTGGGAATGTCCTGTGATGTCCCAGTCTGGTCACATGTTTTGGGAATGTCCTGTGGTTTCCCAGTTCTGGCGACATGTTTTGTGAATGTCCTGTGGTGTCCCAGTTCTGGTCACATTTTGGCAATGTCCTGTGGTGTCCCAGTTCTGGCCAAATGTTTTGGGAATGTCCTGTGGTGTCCCAGTTATGGTCACATGGTTTGGGAATGTCCTGTGGTGTCCCAGTTCTGGTCACATGTTTTGGGAATGTCCTTTGGGGTCCCAGTTCTGGTCACATGTTTTTGGAATGTTCTGAGATGTCCCAGTCTGGTCACATGTTTTGGGAATGTCCTGTGGTTTCCCAGTTCTGGTCACAGTTTGGGAATGTCCTGTGGTGTCCCAGTTATGGTCATGTTTTGGGAATGTCCTGTTGGTTCCCAGTTCGTGTCATGTTTTGGGAATGTCCTGTGGTGTCCCAGTTTGGTCACATGGTTTGGGAATGTCCCGTGGGGTCCCAGTTCTGGTAACATGTTTTGGGAATGTCCTGTGGTGTCCCAGTTCTGGTCACATTTTGGGAATGTCCTGTGGGGTCCCAGTTCTGGTCATGTTTTGGGAATGACCTGTTGGGTCCCAGTTCTGGTCACATTTTGGCAATGTCCTGTGGTGTCCCAGTTCTGGCCAAATGTTTTGGGAATGTCCTGTGGTGTCCCAGTTATGGTCACATGGTTTGGGAATGTCCTGTGGTTTCCCAGTTCCGGCCACATGTTTTGGGAATGTCCTGTGGGGTCCCAGTTCTGGTAACATGTTTTGGGAATGTCCTGTGGTGTCCCAGTTCTGGTCACATTTTGGGAATGTCCTGTGGTGTCCTAGTTATGGTCATGGTTTGGGAATGTCCTGTGGGGTCCCAGTTCTGGTCATGTTTTAGGAATATCTTGTGGTGTCCCAGTTCTGGCCACATGTTTTGGGAATGTCCTGTGAGGTCCCAGTCTGGTAACATGTTTTGGGAATGTCCTGTGGTGTCCCAGTTCTGGTCACATGTTGTGGGAATGTCCTGTGGTTTCCCAGTTCTGGCGAAATGTTTTGTGAATGTCCTGTGGTGTCCCAGTTCTGGTCACATTTTGGCAATGTCCTGTGGTGTCCCAGTTCTGGCCAAATGTTTTGGAAATGTCCTGTGGTGTCCCAGTTATGGTCACATGGTTTGGGAATGTCCTGTGGTGTCCCAGTTCTGGTCACATGTTTTGGGAATGTCCTTTGGGGTCCCAGTTCTGGTCACATGTTTTGGGAATGTCCTGAGATGTCCCAGTCTGGTCACATGTTTTGGGAATGTCCTGTGGTTTCCCAGTTCTGGTCACATGTTTTGGGAATGTCCTGTGGTGTCCCAGTTCTGGTCATATTTTGGGAATGTCCTGTGATGTCCCAGTCTGGTCACATGTTTTGGGAATGTCCTGTGGTTTCCCTGTTCTGGTCACATGGTTTGGGAATGTCCTGTTGGGTCTCAGTTCTGGTCACATGGTTTGGGAATGTGCTGTGGTGTCCCAGTTCTGGTCACATGTTTTGGGAATGTCCTGTGGGGCCCCAGTTCTGGTAACATGTTTTGGGAATGTCCTGTGGTGTAACAGTTATGGTCATGTTTTGGGAATGTCCTGTGGGGTCCCAGTTCTGGTCACATGTTTTGGGAATGTCCTGAGGTGTTATGGTCACATGTTTTGGGAATGTCCTGTGATGTCCCAGTCTGGTGACATGTTTTGGGAATGTCCTGAGGTGTTCTGGTCACATGTTTTGGGAATGTCCTGTGGTGTCCCAGTTCTGGCCATATGTTTTGGGAATGTCCTGTGAGGTCCCAGTCTGGTAACATGTTTTGGGAATGTCCTGTGGTGTCCCAGTTCTGGTCACATTTTGGCAATGTCCTGTGGTGTCCCAGTTCTGGCCAAATGTTTTGGGAATGTCCTGTGGTGTCCCAGTTATGGTCACATGGTTTGGGAATGTCCTGTGGTTTCCCAGTTCCGGCCACATGTTTTGGGAATGTCCTGTGGGGCCCCAATTCTGGTAACATGTTTTGGGAATGTCCTGTGGTGTCCCAGTTCTGGTCACATTTTGGGAATGTCCTGTGGTGTCCTAGTTATGGTCATGGTTTGGGAATGTCCTGTGGGGTCCCAGTTCTGGTCATGTTTTAGGAATGTCCTGTGGTGTCCCAGTTCTGGCCACATGTTTTGGGAATGTCCTGTGAGGTCCCAGTCTGGTAACATGTTTTGGGAATGTCCTGTGGTGTCCCAGTTCTGGTCACATGTTTTGGGAATGTCCTGTGGTTTCCCAGTTCTGGCGACATGTTTTGTGAATGTCCTGTGGTGTCCCAGTTCTGGTCACATTTTGGCAATGTCCTGTGGTGTCCCAGTTCTGGCCAAATGTTTTGGGAATGTCCTGTGGTGTCCCAGTTATGGTCACATGGTTTGGGAATACCCTGTGGTGTCCCAGTTCTGGTCACATGTTTTGGGAATGTCCTTTGGGGTCCCAGTTCTGGTCACATGTTTTGGGAATGTCCTGAGATGTCCCAGTCTGGTCACATGTTGTGGGAATGTCCTGTGGTTTCCCAGTTCTGGTCACATGTTTTGGGAATGTCCTGTGGTGTCCCAGTTCTGGTCATATTTTGGGAATGTCCTGTGATGTCCCAGTCTGGTCACATGTTTTGGGAATGTCCTGTGGTTTCCCTGTTCTGGTCACATGGTTTGGGAATGTCCTGTTGGGTCTCAGTTCTGGTCACATGGTTTGGGAATGTGCTGTGGTGTCCCAGTTCTGGTCACATGTTTTGGGAATGTCCTGTGGGGCCCCAGTTCTGGTAACATGTTTTGGGAATGTCCTGAGGTGTTATGGTCACATGTTTTGGGAATGTCCTGTGATGTCCCAGTCTGGTGACATGTTTTGGGAATGTCCTGAGGTGTTCTGGTCACATGTTTTGGGAATGTCCTGTGAGGTCCCAGTCTGGTAACATGTTTTGGGAATGTCCTGTTGTGTCCCAGTTCTGGTCATATTTTGGGAATGTCCTGTGGTGTCCCAGTTCTGATAACATGTTTTGGGGAATGTCCTGTGGGGTCCCAGTTCAGGTCACATGTTTTGGGAATGTCCTGTGATATCCCAGTTCTGGTCACATATTTTAGGAATGTCCTGTGGTGCCCCAGTTCTGGTCACATGTTTTGGGAATGTCCTGTGGTTACCCAGTTCCGGCCACATGTTTTGGGAATGTCCTGTGGGGTCCCAGTTCTGGTAACATGTTTTGGGAATGTCCTGTGGTGTCCTAGTTCTGGTCACATTTTGGGAATGTCCTGTGGTGTCCTAGTTATGGTCATGGTTTGGGAATGTCCTGTGGGGTCCCAGTTCTGGTCATGTTTTAGGAATGTCCTGTGGTGTCCCAGTTCTGGTCACATGTTTTGGGAATGTCCTATGATTACCCAGTCTGGTCACATGTTTTGGGAATGTCCTGTGTTTTCCCAGTTCTGGCCACATGTTTTGGGAATTTCCTGAGGTGACCCAGTTCTGGTAACATGTTTTGGGAATGTTCTGTGGTTTCCCAGTTCTGGTCACATTTTGGGAATGTCCTGTGGTGTCTCAGTTATGGTCATGTTTTGGGAATGTCCTGTTGGGTCCCAGTTCTGGTCATGTTTTGGGAATGTCCTGTGGTGTCCCAGTTATGGTCACATGTTTTGGGAATGTCCTGTGGTGTCCCATTTATGGTCACATGTTTTGGGAATGTCCTGTGGGTGGTGTCCTAGTTCTGGTCACATTTTGGGAATGTCCTGTGATGTCCCAGTCTGGTCACATGTTTTGGGAATGTCCTGTGGTTTCCCAGTTCTGGCGACATGTTTTGTGAATGTCCTGTGGTGTCCCAGTTCTGGTCACATTTTGGCAATGTCCTGTGGTGTCCCAGTTCTGGCCAAATGTTTTGGGAATGTCCTGTTGTGTCCCAGTTATGGTCACATGGTTTGGGAATGTCCTGTGGTGTCCCAGTTCTGGTCACATGTTTTGGGAATGTCCTTTGGGGTCCCAGTTCTGGTCACATGTTTTTGGAATGTCCTGAGATGTCCCAGTCTGGTCACATGTTTTGGGAATGTCCTGTGGTTTCCCAGTTCTGGTCACAGTTTGGGAATGTCCTGTGGTGTCCCAGTTATGGTCATGTTTTGGGAATGTCCTGTTGGTTCCCAGTTCGTGTCATGTTTTGGGAATGTCCTGTGGTGTCCCAGTTTGGTCACATGGTTTGGGAATGTCCCGTGGGGTCCCAGTTCTGGTAACATGTTTTGGGAATGTCCTGTGGTGTCCCAGTTCTGGTCACATTTTGGGAATGTCCTGTGGGGTCCCAGTTCTGGTCATGTTTTAGGAATGTCCTGTGGTGTCCCAGTTCTGGTCACATGTTTTGGGAATGTCCTGTGATTACCCAGTCTGGTCACATGTTTTGGGAATGTCCTGTGGTTTCCCAGTTCTGGCCACATGTTTTGGGAATTTCCTGAGGTGACCCAGTTCTGGTAACATGTTTTGGGAATGTTCTGTGGTTTCCCAGTTCTGGTCACATTTTGGGAATGTCCTGTGGTGTCTCAGTTATGGTCATGTTTTGGGAATGACCTGTTGGGTCCCAGTTCTGGTCACATTTTGGCAATGTCCTGTGGTGTCCCAGTTCTGGCCAAATGTTTTGGGAATGTCCTGTGGTGTCCCAGTTATGGTCACATGGTTTGGGAATGTCCTGTGGTTTCCCAGTTCCGGCCACATGTTTTGGGAATGTCCTGTGGGGTCCCAGTTCTGGTAACATGTTTTGGGAATGTCCTGTGGTGTCCCAGTTCTGGTCACATTTTGGGAATGTCCTGTGGTGTCCTAGTTATGGTCATGGTTTGGGAATGTCCTGTGGGGTCCCAGTTCTGGTCATGTTTTAGGAATATCTTGTGGTGTCCCAGTTCTGGCCACATGTTTTGGGAATGTCCTGTGAGGTCCCAGTCTGGTAACATGTTTTGGGAATGTCCTGTGGTGTCCCAGTTCTGGTCACATGTTGTGGGAATGTCCTGTGGTTTCCCAGTTCTGGCGAAATGTTTTGTGAATGTCCTGTGGTGTCCCAGTTCTGGTCACATTTTGGCAATGTCCTGTGGTGTCCCAGTTCTGGCCAAATGTTTTGGAAATGTCCTGTGGTGTCCCAGTTATGGTCACATGGTTTGGGAATGTCCTGTGGTGTCCCAGTTCTGGTCACATGTTTTGGGAATGTCCTTTGGGGTCCCAGTTCTGGTCACATGTTTTGGGAATGTCCTGAGATGTCCCAGTCTGGTCACATGTTTTGGGAATGTCCTGTGGTTTCCCAGTTCTGGTCACATGTTTTGGGAATGTCCTGTGGTGTCCCAGTTCTGGTCATATTTTGGGAATGTCCTGTGATGTCCCAGTCTGGTCACATGTTTTGGGAATGTCCTGTGGTTTCCCTGTTCTGGTCACATGGTTTGGGAATGTCCTGTTGGGTCTCAGTTCTGGTCACATGGTTTGGGAATGTGCTGTGGTGTCCCAGTTCTGGTCACATGTTTTGGGAATGTCCTGTGGGGCCCCAGTTCTGGTAACATGTTTTGGGAATGTCCTGTGGTGTAACAGTTATGGTCATGTTTTGGGAATGTCCTGTGGGGTCCCAGTTCTGGTCACATGTTTTGGGAATGTCCTGAGGTGTTATGGTCACATGTTTTTGGAATGTCCTGTGATGTCCCAGTCTGGTGACATGTTTTGGGAATGTCCTGAGGTGTTCTGGTCACATGTTTTGGGAATGTCCTGTGGTGTCCCAGTTCTGGCCATATGTTTTGGTAATGTCCTGTGAGGTCCCAGTCTGGTAACATGTTTTGGGAATGTCCTGTGGTGTCCCAGTTCTGGTCACATTTTGGCAATGTCCTGTGGTGTCCCAGTTCTGGCCAAATGTTTTGGGAATGTCCTGTGGTGTCCCAGTTATGGTCACATGGTTTGGGAATGTCCTGTGGTGTCCCAGTTCTGGTCACATTTTGGGAATGTCCTGTGGTGTCCTAGTTATGGTCATGGTTTGGGAATGTCCTGTGGGGTCCCAGTTCTGGTCATGTTTTAGGAATGTCCTGTGGTGTCCCAGTTCTGGCCACATGTTTTGGGAATGTCCTGTGAGGTCCCAGTCTGGTAACATGTTTTGGGAATGTCCTGTGGTGTCCCAGTTCTGGTCACATGTTTTGGGAATGTCCTGTGGTTTCCCAGTTCTGGCGACATGTTTTGTGAATGTCCTGTGGTGTCCCAGTTCTGGTCACATTTTGGCAATGTCCTGTGGTGTCCCAGTTCTGGCCAAATGTTTTGGGAATGTCCTGTGGTGTCCCAGTTATGGTCACATGGTTTGGGAATACCCTGTGGTGTCCCAGTTCTGGTCACATGTTTTGGGAATGTCCTTTGGGGTCCCAGTTCTGGTCACATGTTTTGGGAATGTCCTGAGATGTCCCAGTCTGGTCACATGTTTTGGGAATGTCCTGTGGTTTCCCAGTTCTGGTCACATGTTTTGGGAATGTCCTGTGGTGTCCCAGTTCTGGTCATATTTTGGGAATGTCCTGTGATGTCCCAGTCTGGTCACATGTTTTGGGAATGTCCTGTGGTTTCCCTGTTCTGGTCACATGGTTTGGGAATGTCCTGTTGGGTCTCAGTTCTGGTCACATGGTTTGGGAATGTGCTGTGGTGTCCCAGTTCTGGTCACATGTTTTGGGAATGTCCTGTGGGGCCCCAGTTCTGGTAACATGTTTTGGGAATGTCCTGAGGTGTTATGGTCACATGTTTTGGGAATGTCCTGTGATGTCCCAGTCTGGTGACATGTTTTGGGAATGTCCTGAGGTGTTCTGGTCACATGTTTTGGGAATGTCCTGTGGTGTCCCAGTTCTGGCCACATGTTTTGGGAATGTCCTGTGAGGTCCCAGTCTGGTAACATGTTTTGGGAATGTCCTGTGGTGTCCCAGTTCTGGTCATATTTTGGGAATGTCCTGTGGTGTCCCAGTTCTGATAACATGTTTTGGGGAATGTCCTGTGGGGTCCCAGTTCAGGTCACATGTTTTGGGAATGTCCTGTGATATCCCAGTTCTGGTCACATATTTTAGGAATGTCCTGTGGTGCTCCAGTTCTGGTCACATGTTTTGGGAATGTCCTGTGGTTACCCAGTTCCGGCCACATGTTTTGGGAATGTCCTGTGGGGTCCCAGTTCTGGTAACATGTTTTGGGAATGTCCTGTGGTGTCCTAGTTCTGGTCACATTTTGGGAATGTCCTGTGGTGTCCTAGTTATGGTCATGGTTTGGGAATGTCCTGTGGGGTCCCAGTTCTGGTCATGTTTTAGGAATGTCCTGTGGTGTCCCAGTTCTGGTCACATGTTTTGGGAATGTCCTATGATTACCCAGTCTGGTCACATGTTTTGGGAATGTCCTGTGTTTTCCCAGTTCTGGCCACATGTTTTGGGAATTTCCTGAGGTGACCCAGTTCTGGTAACATGTTTTGGGAATGTTCTGTGGTTTCCCAGTTCTGGTCACATTTTGGGAATGTCCTGTGGTGTCTCAGTTATGGTCATGTTTTGGGAATGTCCTGTTGGGTCCCAGTTCTGGTCATGTTTTGGGAATGTCCTGTGGTGTCCCAGTTATGGTCACATGTTTTGGGAATGTCCTGTGGTGTCCCAGTTATGGTCACATGTTTTGGGAATGTCCTGTGGGTGGTGTCCTAGTTCTGGTCACATTTTGGGAATGTCCTGTGATGTCCCAGTCTGGTCACATGTTTTGGGAATGTCCTGTGGTTTCCCAGTTCTGGCGACATGTTTTGTGAATGTCCTGTGGTGTCCCAGTTCTGGTCACATTTTGGCAATGTCCTGTGGTGTCCCAGTTCTGGCCAAATGTTTTGGGAATGTCCTGTGGTGTCCCAGTTATGGTCACATGGTTTGGGAATGTCCTGTGGTGTCCCAGTTCTGGTCACATGTTTTGGGAATGTCCTTTGGGGTCCCAGTTCTGGTCACATGTTTTTGGAATGTCCTGAGATGTCCCAGTCTGGTCACATGTTTTGGGAATGTCCTGTGGTTTCCCAGTTCTGGTCACAGTTTGGGAATGTCCTGTGGTGTCCCAGTTATGGTCATGTTTTGGGAATGTCCTGTTGGTTCCCAGTTCGTGTCATGTTTTGGGAATGTCCTGTGGTGTCCCAGTTTGGTCACATGGTTTGGGAATGTCCCGTGGGGTCCCAGTTCTGGTAACATGTTTTGGGAATGTCCTGTGGTGTCCCAGTTCTGGTCACATTTTGGGAATGTCCTGTGGGGTCCCAGTTCTGGTCATGTTTTAGGAATGTCCTGTGGTGTCCCAGTTCTGGTCACATGTTTTGGGAATGTCCTGTGATTACCCAGTCTAGTCACATGTTTTGGGAATGTCCTGTGGTTTCCCAGTTCTGGCCACATGTTTTGGGAATGTCCTGTGAGGTCCCAGTCTGGTAACATGTTTTGGGAATGTCCTGTGGTGTCCCAGTTCTGGTCACATTTTGGCAATGTCCTGTGGTGTCCCAGTTCTGGCCAAATGTTTTGGGAATGTCCTGTGGTGTCCCAGTTATGGTCACATGGTTTGGGAATGTCCTGTGGTTTCCCAGTTCCGGCCACATGTTTTGGGAATGTCCTGTGGGGTCCCAGTTCTGGTAACATGTTTTGGGAATGTCCTGTGGTGTCCCAGTTCTGGTCACATTTTGGGAATGTCCTGTGGTGTCCCAGTTCTGGCCACATGTTTTGGGAATGTCCTGTGAGGTCCCAGTCTGGTAACATGTTTTGGGAATGTCCTGTGGTGTCCCAGTTCTGGTCACATGTTTTGGGAATGTCCTGTGGTTTCCCAGTTCTGGCGACATGTTTTGTGAATGTCCTGTGGTGTCCCAGTTCTGGTCACATTTTGGCAATGTCCTGTGGTGTCCCAGTTCTGGCCAAATGTTTTGGGAATGTCCTGTGGTGTCCCAGTTATGGTCACATGGTTTGGGAATGTCCTGTGGTGTCCCAGTTCTGGTCACATGATTTGGGAATGTCCTTTGGGGTCCCAGTTCTGGTCACATGTTTTGGGAATGTCCTGAGATGTCCCAGTCTGGTCACATGTTTTGGGAATGTCCTGTGGTTTCCCAGTTCTGGTCACATGTTTTGGGAATGTCCTGTGGTGTCCCAGTTCTGGTCACATTTTGGGAATGTCCTGTGGTGTCCTAGTTATGGTCATGGTTTGGGAATGTCCTGTGGGGTCCCAGTTCTGGTCATGTTTTAGGAATGTCCTGTGGTGTCCCAGTTCTGGCCACATGTTTTGGGAATGTCCTGTGAGGTCCCAGTCTGGTAACATGTTTTGGGAATGTCCTGTGGTGTCCCAGTTCTGGTCACATGTTTTGGGAATGTCCTGTGGTTTCCCAGTTCTGGCGACATGTTTTGTGAATGTCCTGTGGTGTCCCAGTTCTGGTCACATTTTGGCAATGTCCTGTGGTGTCCCAGTTCTGGCCAAATGTTTTGGGAATGTCCTGTGGTGTCCCAGTTATGGTCACATGGTTTGGGAATGTCCTGTGGTGTCCCAGTTCTGGTCACATGATTTGGGAATGTCCTTTGGGGTCCCAGTTCTGGTCACATGTTTTGGGAATGTCCTGAGATGTCCCAGTCTGGTCACATGTTTTGGGAATGTCCTGTGGTTTCCCAGTTCTGGTCACATGTTTTGGGAATGTCCTGTGGTGTCCCAGTTCTGGTCATATTTTGGGAATGTCCTGTGATGTCCCAGTCTGGTCACATGTTTTGGGAATGTCCTGTGGTTTCCCTGTTCTGGTCACATGGTTTGGGAATGTCTGTTGGGTCTCAGTTCTGGTAACATGTTTTGGGAATGTGCTGTGGTGTCCCAGTTCTGGTCACATGTTTTGGGAATGTCCTGTGGGGCCCCAGTTCTGGTAACATGTTTTGGGAATGTCCTGAGGTGTTATGGTCACATGTTTTGGGAATGTCCTGTGATGTCCCAGTCTGGTCACATGTTTTGGGAATGTCCTGTGGTTTCCCAGTTCTGGTCACATGTTTTGGGAATGTCCTGTGGTGTCCCAGTTCTGGTCACATTTTGGGAATGTCCTGTGGTGTCCTAGTTATGGTCATGGTTTGGGAATGTCCTGTGGGGTCCCAGTTCTGGTCATGTTTTAGGAATGTCCTGTGGTGTCCCAGTTCTGGCCACATGTTTTGGGAATGCCCTGTGAGGTCCCAGTCTGGTAACATGTTTTGGGAATGTCCTGTGGTGTCCCAGTTCTGGTCACATGTTTTGGGAATGTCCTGTGGTTTCCCAGTTCTGGCGACATGTTTTGTGAATGTCCTGTGGTGTCCCAGTTCTGGTCACATTTTGGCAATGTCCTGTGGTGTCCCAGTTCTGGCCAAATGTTTTGGGAATGTCCTGTGGTGTCCCAGTTATGGTCACATGGTTTGGGAATGTCCTGTGGTGTCCCAGTTCTGGTCACATGATTTGGGAATGTCCTTTGGGGTCCCAGTTCTGGTCACATGTTTTGGGAATGTCCTGAGATGTCCCAGTCTGGTCACATGTTTTGGGAATGTCCTGTGGTTTCCCAGTTCTGGTCACATGTTTTGGGAATGTCCTGTGGTGTCCCAGTTCTGGTCATATTTTGGGAATGTCCTGTGATGTCCCAGTCTGGTCACATGTTTTGGGAATGTCCTGAGGTGTTATGGTCACATGTTTTGGGAATGTCCTGTGATGTCCCAGTCTGGTGACATGTTTTGGGAATGTCCTGAGGTGTTCTGGTCACATGTTTTGGGAATGTCCTGTGGTGTCCCAGTTCTGGCCACATGTTTTGGGAATGTCCTGTGAGGTCCCAGTCTGGTAACATGTTTTGGGAATGTCCTGTGGTGCCCCAGTTCTGGTCACATGTTTAGGGAATGTCCTGTGGTTACCCAGTTCCGGCCACATGTTTTGGGAATGTCCTGTAAAATCCCAGTTCTGATCACATATTTTAGGAATATCCGGTGGTGCCCCAGTTCTGGTCACATGTTTTGGGAATGTCCTGTGATTACCCAGTCTGGTCACATGGTTTGGGAATGTCCTGTGGTTTCCCAGTTCTGGCCACATGTTTTGGGAATGTCCTGTGAGGTCCCAGTCTGGTAACATGTTTTGGGAATGTCCTGTGGTGTCCCAGTTCTGGTCACATTTTGGCAATGTCCTGTGGTGTCCCAGTTCTGGCCAAATGTTTTGGGAATGTCCTGTGGTGTCCCAGTTATGGTCACATGGTTTGGGAATGTCCTGTGGTTTCCCAGTTCCGGCCACATGTTTTATGGAATGTCCTGTGGGGTCCCAGTTCTGGTAACATGTTTTGGGAATGTCCTGTGGTGTCCCAGTTCTGGTCACATTTTGGGAATGTCCTGTGGTGTCCCAGTTCTGGCCACATGTTTTGGGAATGTCCTGTGAGGTCCCAGTCTGGTAACATGTTTTGGGAATGTCCTGTGGTGTCCCAGTTCTGGTCACATGTTTTGGGAATGTCCTGTGGTTTCCCAGTTCTGGCGACATGTTTTGTGAATGTCCTGTGGTGTCCCAGTTCTGGTCACATTTTGGCAATGTCCTGTGGTGTCCCAGTTCTGGCCAAATGTTTTGGGAATGTCCTGTGGTGTCCCAGTTATGGTCACATGGTTTGGGAATGTCCTGTGGTGTCCCAGTTCTGGTCACATGATTTGGGAATGTCCTTTGGGGTCCCAGTTCTGGTCACATGTTTTGGGAATGTCCTGAGATGTCCCAGTCTGGTCACATGTTTTGGGAATGTCCTGTGGTTTCCCAGTTCTGGTCACATGTTTTGTGAATGTCCTGTGGTGTCCCAGTTCTGGTCATATTTTGGGAATGTCCTGTGATGTCCCAGTCTGGTCACATGTTTTGGGAATGTCCTGTGGTTTCCCTGTTCTGGTCACATGGTTTGGGAATGTCTGTTGGGTCTCAGTTCTGGTCACATGGTTTGGGAATGTGCTGTGGTGTCCCAGTTCTGGTCACATGTTTTGGGAATGTCCTGTGGGGCCCCAGTTCTGGTAACATGTTTTGGGAATGTCCTGAGGTGTTATGGTCACATGTTTTGGGAATGTCCTGTGATGTCCCAGTCTGGTGACATGTTTTGGGAATGTCCTGAGGTGTTCTGGTCACATGTTTTGGGAATGTCCTGTGGTGTCCCAGTTCTGGCCACATGTTTTGGGAATGTCCTGTGAGGTCCCAGTCTGGTAACATGTTTTGGGAATGTCCTGTGGTGCCCCAGTTCTGGTCACATGTTTTGGGAATGTCCTGTGGTTACCCAGTTCCGGCCACATGTTTTGGGAATGTCCTGTAAAATCCCAGTTCTGATCACATATTTTAGGAATGTCCGGTGGTGCCCCAGTTCTGGTCACATGTTTTGGGAATGTCCTGTGGTTACCCAGTTCCGGCCACATGTTTTGGGAATGTCCTGTGGGGTCCCAGTTCTGGTAACATGTTTTGGGAATGTCCTGTGGTGTCCTAGTTCTGGTCACATTTTGGGAATGTCCTGTGGTGTCCTAGTTATGGTCATGGTTTGGGAATGTCCTGTGGGGTCCCAGTTCTGGTCATGTTTTAGGAATGTCCTGTGGTGTCCCAGTTCTGGTCACATGTTTTGGGAATGTCCTATGATTACCCAGTCTGGTCACATGTTTTAGGAATGTTCTGTGGTTTCCCAGTTCTGGTCACATGTTGGGAATGTCCTGTGGTGTCTCAGTTATGGTCATGTTTTGGGAATGTCCTGTTGGGTCCCAGTTCTGGTCATGTTTTGGGAATGTCCTGTGGTGTCCCAGTTATGGTCACATGTTTTGGGAATGTCCTGTGGTGTCCCAGTTATGGTCACATGTTTTGGGAATGTCCTGTGGGTGGTGTCCTAGTTCTGGTCACATTTTGGGAATGTCCTGTGATGTCCCAGTCTGGTCATATGTTTTGGGAATGTCCTGTGGTTTCCCAGATCTGGCGACATGTTTTGTGAATGTCCTGTGGTGTCCCAGTTCTGGTCACATTTTGGCAATGTCCTGTGGTGTCCCAGTTCTGGCCAAATGTTTTGGGAATGTCCTGTGGTGTCCCAGTTATGGTCACATGGTTTGGGAATGTCCTGTGGTGTCCCAGTTCTGGTCACATGTTTTGGGAATGTCCTTTGGGGTCCCAGTTCTGGTCACATGTTTTTGGAATGTCCTGAGATGTCCCAGTCTGGTCACATGTTTTGGGAATGTCCTGTGGTTTCCCAGTTCTGGTCACAGTTTGGGAATGTCCTGTGGTGTCCCAGTTATGGTCATGTTTTGGGAATGTCCTGTTGGGTCCCAGTTCGTGTCATGTTTTGGGAATGTCCTGTGGTGTCCCAGTTTGGTCACATGGTTTGGGAATGTCCCGTGGGGTCCCAGTTCTGGTCACATTTTGGGAATGTATTGTGGTGTCCTAGTTATGGTCATGGTTTGGGAATGTCCTGTGGGGTCCCAGTTCTGGTCATGTTTTAGGAATGTCCTGTGGTTTCCCAGTTCTGGTCACATGTTTTGGGAATGTCCTGTGATTACCCAGTCTGGTCACATGTTTTGGGAATGTCCTGTGGTTTCCCAGTTCTGGCCACATGTTTTGGGAATTTCCTGAGGTGACCCAGTTCTGGTAACATGTTTTGGGAATGTTCTGTGGTTTCCCAGTTCTGGTCACATTTTGGAAATGTCCTGTGGTGTCTCAGTTATGGTCGTGTTTTGGGAATGTCCTGTTGGGTCCCAGTTCTGGTCATGTTTTGGGAATGTCCTGTGGTGTCCCAGTTATGGTCACATGTTTTGGTAATGTCCTGGGGTGTTCTGGTCACATGTTTTGGGAATGTCCTGTGGGTGGTGTCCTAGTTCTGGTCACATTTTGGGAATGTCCTGTGATGTCCCAGTCTGGTCACATGTTTTGGGAATGTCCTGTGGTTTCCCAGTTCTGGCGACATGTTTTGTGAATGTCCTGTGGTGTCCCAGTTCTGGTCACATTTTGGCAATGTCCTGTGGTGTCCCAGTTCTGGCCAAATGTTTTGGGAATGTCCTGTGGTGTCCCAGTTATGGTCACATGGTTTGGGAATGTCCTGTGGTGTCCCAGTTCTGGTCACATGTTTTGGGAATGTCCTTTGGGGTCCCAGTTCTGGTCACATGTTTTGGGAATGTCCTTAGATGTCCCAGTCTGGTCACATGTTTTGGGAATGTCCTGTGGTTTCCCAGTTCTGGTCACATTTTGGGAATGTCCTGTGGTGTCCCAGTTATGTTCATGTTTTGGGAATGTCCTGTTGGGTCCCAGTTCTGGTCATGTTTTGGGAATGTCCTGTGGTGTCCCAGTTATGGTCACATGGTTTGGGAATGTCCTTTGGTGTCCCAGTTCTGGTCATGTTTTAGGAATGTCCTGTGGTTTCCCAGTTCTGGTCACATGTTTTGGGAATGTCCTGTGATGTCCCAGTCTGGTCACATGTTTTGGGAATGTCCTGTTGTTTCCCAGTTCTGGCCACATGTTTTGGGAATTTCCTGAGGTGTCCCAGTTCAGGTATCATGTTTTGGGAATGTCCTGTGGGTTCCCGGTTCTAGTCATGTTTTGGGAATGTCCTGTGGTGTCCCAGTTCTGGCCACATGTTTTGGGAATGTCCTGTGGGGTCCCAGTTCTGGTAACGTGTTTTGGGAATGTCCTGTGGTTTCCCAGTTCTGGTCACATTTTGGGAATGTCCTGTGGTGTCCCAGTTATGGTCATGTTTTGGGAATGTCCTGTGGTGTCCCAGTTATGGTCACATGGTTTGGGAATGTCCCTTGGGGTCCCAGTTCTGGTCACATTTTGGGAATGTCCTGTGGTGTCCCAGTTATGGTCATGTTGTGGGAATGTCCTGTGGGGTCCCAGTTCTGGTCATGTTTTGGGAATGTCCTGTGGTGTCCCAGTTATGGTCACATGGTTTGGGAATGTCCTGTGGGGTCCCAGTTATGGTCATGTTTTGGGAATGTCCTGTGGTGTCCCAGTTATGGTCATGGTTTTGGAATGTCCTTTGGGGTCCCAGTTCTGGTTATGTTTTAGGAATGTCCTGTGGTTTCCCAGTTCTGGTCACATGTTTTGGGAATGTCCTGTGGTGTCCCAGTTCTGGCCACATGTTTTGGGAATGTCCTGTGGGGTCCCAGTTCTGGTAACATGTTTTGGGAATGTCCTGTGGTTTCCCAGTTCTGGTCACATTTTGGGAATGTCCTGTGGTGTCCCAGTTATGGTCATGTTTTGGGAATGTCCTGTGGTGTCCCAGTTATGGTCACATGGTTTGGGAATGTCCCTTGGGGTCCCAGTTCTGGTCACATTTTGGGAATGTCCTGTGGTGTAACAGTTATGGTCATGTTGTGGGAATGTCCTGTGGGGTCCCAGTTCTGGTCATGTTTTGGGAATGTCCTGTGGTGTCCCAGTTATGGTCACATGGTTTGGGAATGTCCTGTGGGGTCCCAGTTATGGTCATGTTTTGGGAATGTCCTGTGGTGTCCCAGTTATGGTCATGGTTTTGGAATGTCCTTTGGGGTCCCAGTTCTGGTTATGTTTTAGGAATGTCCTGTGGTTTCCCAGTTCTGGTCACATGTTTTGGGAATGTCCTGTGGTTTCCCAGTTCTGGCCACATGTTTTGGGAATTTCCTGAGGTGTCCCAGTTCGGGTAACATGTTTTGGGAATGTCCTGTGGGGTCCCAGTTCTGGTCAAGTTTTGGGAATGTCCTGTGGTGTCCCAGTTCTGGCCACATATTTTGGGAATGTCCTGTGGGGTCCCAGTTATGGTAACATGTTTTGAGAATGTCCTTTGGTGTCCCAGTTCTGGTCACATTTTGGGAATGTCCTGTGGTGTCCCAGTTATGGTCATGTTGTGGTAATGTCCTGTGAGGTCCCAGTTCTGGTCATGTTTTGGGAATGTCCTGTGGTTTCCCAGTTATGGTCACATGGTTTGGGAATGTCCTGTGGGGTCCCAGTTCTGGTCATGTTTTGGGCATGTCCTGTGTTGTCCCAGTTATGGTCACATGGTTTTGGAATGTGCTGTGGTGTCCCAGTTCTGGTCACATATTTTAGGAATGTCATGTGGTGTCCCAGTTCTGGTCACATGTTTTGGGAATGTCCTGTGGTGTCCCAGTTCTGGTCACATGTTTTGGGAATGTCCTGTGGGATCCCAGTCCTGGTCACATGTTTTGGGAATGTCTTGTGAGCTCCCAGTTCTGGTAACATGTTTTGGGAATGTCCTGTGGTGTCCCAGTTATGGTCACATGGTTTGGGAATGTCCTGTGGGGTCCAAGTTCTGGTCATGTTTTGGGAATGTCCTGTGGTGTCCCAGTTATGGTCACATGGTTTGGGAATGTCCTGTGGGGTCCCAGTTCTAGTCACATTGTTTGGGAATGTCCTGTGGGGTCCCAGTTCTGGTCATGTTTTGGGCATGTCCTGTGTTGTCCCAGTTATGGTCACATGGTTTTGGAATGTGCTGTGGTGTCCCAGTTCTGGTCACATATTTTAGGAATGTCATGTGGTGTCCCAGTTCTGGTCACATGGTTTGGGAATGTCCTGTGGGGTCCCAGTTCTAGTCACATGTTAAAAATAAAAACATGGGATGATTTCACTGAACAAAAAAAAAAGGGAATTGAATGATCCCCAATGATCCATCACATCTCCCATAAATGTTTTCAACATACACCTGTAAAATGATAGTATAGAAACTAAAGCTTTGGTTGTCTTCCTCTCAGGCTTCCATGTCTTCTCCCTGGACTCCCTCAATGTCCACATCTTGAACATTAGAATCTGAAGCCTCATCTTCATTTTCACTTTACAACCTTGTTGAGGATGGCTCGTTGTCTTGCTCAAAAAGCCTCAAATTTGCCCAGATGGCCACCTTGTATTGGTCAGACTGTTGCGTGTTTTGGAATGTGTGTTCCCAAATAAGGACCAAATAAGGACTCTGCTCTCTCAGAGGAGGACAAATCTTTTCTGTTTGAGCTACAAAAGAAGTCTGATGATATGTTACACCTATTATTGAAAAAAACAGAAAGCAGAGGGAGCCTTTGTCAGATCTTGGAAGAAGTGGCTAGAGGAGGGTGAACAAAATTCATCAGATTTTTTCAGGTTAGAAAAATACCCCTTCAAACATAGTACAATTCAACAATGAAGTATTAATGGTCTCATCACAGATGATCCTGAATTAATCTTTAACTTTAGTTGCGACTTCTACAGGAATTTATATCGTTCTAAGTATTGTGAGGTTTCCTCAACTCTTGTTTTTAAACTCTCTGAGGGATGTGAAATCAATTGAGAAGCCTGAGAGGGAACAGTGTGATGACACTATTATAGTTGAAGAGATCATTTATTCTATTGAACACCTTAAAAATAATATGTCTCCTGGGACTGATGGTATATCTGCTGAGTTTTACAAAACTGTTTCTCAACAGTTGGCCCCTTTTCTGTTGGAGGTCTTTTCTGAAATCATTGTAAATAATGATCTCCCTCCCAGTTTGACTCAAGGTCTGATTACATTGTAAATAAAAGAGGAATTAGGCAAGGTTGCCCAATTTCACCTTACCTCTTCCTGCATGCAACCCAACTTCTTACAAGTTCTGTTAAAACCAACAATATAAAAGGGATCTCTATTGCTGACAGAGATTGTCATGCCCTGACCTTAGAGAACCGTTTTATTTCTCTATTTGGTTAGGTCAGGGTGTGATGTGGGGTGGGAATTCTATGTTTTGTTTTCTATGTTTCTTTATTTCTATTTTTCGGCCGGGTATGGTTCTCAATCAGGGAAAGCTGTCTATCGTTGTCTCTGATTGGGAATCATACTTAAGTAGCCCTTTTCCCCTCCTGTCAGGGTGGGTAGTTGACTTTTGTTAGTGGCACTTTAGCTCTTTAAGCTTCACGGTTGTTTCTTCATTTGTTGGCGACGTTCTAAATAAAAGCTAAATGTACGCTCACCATGCTGCACCTTCCTGCACCTTCCTTTAACAACGGCCGTGACAGAGATATTATCATAAGTCAACTTGCAGATGACACAACTTGCTGACCAGATTCCTAGAGCAGTCGATGTGATAAATATATTTTCCAAAGCATCGGGTCTTTGTCTAAACCTTAATAAGTATGAATTGTTTGCTGTTAAAGACTGTGTGATACCCTCTATATGCAATATTCCAGTCAAGGAAAAAGTAACATACCTTGGGATTACCATATCTAAGGATCAACAGGAAAGATGCTTATAAAATGTTACACCTATTATTGAAAAAAACAGAAAGAAGTTGAACCAATGGTGGCAGAGGGATTTATCCTTGAAAGGTCGAGTAATGCTTTCCAAAGCTGAAGGTGTCTCCAGACTTACTTACGCAGCCCAGTCCCCCGACGCGCAGCCCAGTCCCCCGACGCGCAGCCCAGTCCCCCGACGCGCAGCCCAGTCCCCCCGACACGCAGCCCAGTCCCCCCGACGCGCAGCCCAGTCCCCCGACGCGCAGCCCAGTCCCCCGACGCGCAGCCCAGTCCCTCCATCTTGAAAACAAAATAGGTAAAGTGGTTGACCAGGTGCTTTTCAACTTCTTCTGGAAAAATCGTACACATTATATTAGGAAATCTGTCATTATGAACTCATATGAATATGGTGGTCTCAAATTTTTTTGACTTTCCTACTTTGAATAATACTTTTAAGATAAATTGTGCTACACATTTTTTTAAAGAATCCAAATTCAATTTGGAATTTCATCCTTCATTATATCTTCTCCCATGTTGGTGGCCTCAATTTTATGTTACTTTGTATCTATAACATTGATAAGCTTTTCATAGACAAGTATTCATAACGTGGTTGTTAATATATAAACATAATTTTCCAACGCATAGGTATTTCATTTGGAACAATAAGGACATTTTGTATAGAAACAAGTATTTATTTTTTAAAGAAAGGGTTCAATAATCATATCCTGCTGGTGAGTCAACTTTTTAATGCAGAAGGATTGTTACTCAGTTATGAGGAATTGTTATCTCGTTACAATATCACTCTTACACCTAGAGAGTTCACCGTAGTCTTTGATGCTGTAACACCTAGAGAGTTCTCCATAGCCTGATGCTGTAACACCTAGAAAGGTCACCATAGTCTTTGATGCTGTAACACCCAGAGAGTTCTCCATAGTCTGATGCTGTAACACCTAGAGAGTTCTCCATAGTCTGATGCTGTAACACCCAGATAGTTCCCCATTGTCTGATGCTGTAACACCCAGAGAGTTCTCCATAGTCTGATGCTGTAACACCTAGAGAGTTTTCCATAGTCTGATGCTGTAACACCTAGAGAGTTCCCCATTGTCTGATGCTGTAACACCTAGAGAGTTCTCTATAGCCTGATGCTGTAACACCTAGAAAGGTCACTGTAGTCTTTTATGCTGTAACACCCAGAGAGTTCTCCATAGTCTGATGCTGTAACACCTAGAGAGTTCTCCATAGCCTGATGCTGTAACACCTAGAGAGGTCACCGTAGTCTTTGATGCTGTAACACCCAGAGAGTTCTCCATAGTCTGATGCTGTAACACCTAGAGAGTTCTCCATAGTCTGATGCTGTAACACCCAGAGAGTTCCCCATTGTCTGATGCTGTAACACCCAGAGAGTTCTCCATAGTCTGACGCTGTAACACCTAGAGAGTTCTCCATAGTCTGATGCTGTAACACCCAGAGTTCTCCATAGTCGGATGCTGTAACACCTAGAGAGTTCTCCATAGTCTGATGCTGCAACACCTAGAGAGTTCTCCATAGTCTGATGCTGTAACACCTAAAGAGTTCTCCATAGTCTGATGCTGTAACACCTAGAGAGTTCTCCATAGTCTTTGATGCTGTAACACCTAGAGAGTTCTCCATAGTCTTTGATGCTGTAACACCTAGAGAGTTCTCCATAGTCTTTGATGCTATTCCATCTGGAACTCTCATGTTATTTAGAGGTGTAGCCAGACGTCCCCTTGTTGACCTTCCCTCCTTAATCCAGGTGACTCTCCAATAGAGAAAATATGTATTCTCTCCTTGCTCTCTCAGAAAAACACATATATTCGTGCTTTATTTCAAAGGGATATTGTTTCCCTTCCTTATGTCACAAGTTACTGGAATACATTGGTCACTAATATCTGTTGGAAAAAAAGTCAGTTATTACCACACAAATACCTGCTTGTTAACAAGGTCAAAGAGGTCCTCTTTCAGAATGATTCATAAGTATTACCCTGCGAATCATTCCCTGAAGAAACTTAAAAAGACATTAACATTGATTGTACTTTTTGTGTTGAGCATCCAGAAATAGTTTCACATTTATTTTGGCATTATCTACATGTTAAACAATTCTGAAAAGATATTCACAGTTTTATATTTGTTAATATTCTTGATGACTTTTGTTTGTTATGTGAGAATGTGTTGCTCGGTTTCCTTAACCATAATAAAGATTTTACCTGATACATCTAATTGTGCTAATGGAAAATTTTCGTTTTCATAAATGTAAATACAAGACCATGCTGTACAAGACCACGAAGAAGACTCACGGAACATTTCGAACACTGCATAACAAGCGGCCACCCGAAACGGTCTTGAGTGACAACAAACCTGCCCAATAAGCTTATTCGCTTGAAATACACCCACTTCTGTTGACACGGCCACTTCTGTTGACACGCCCACATTGAGACACTCCACGTCGGCAGTTACCGCCCACTCCGGAGAGGGGGTCTCTACGACTCAGAAAACACGGATGTGACGTTCCAGCTCACCAGATTTGGATTAAACCATTGGATTACAGTAAATAGTCGGACGGAGCGAAGAACAGGAGGGCTGTCAGATCGAATTGAAAACGGTACGGTTCCTTGCAGTTTTTACAAAAATAATTGAATATGTGAATGTAGACGTATACCCTGTAAAGTTATGCATGTTGTTTGAGGCAACATTTTGTTCGGGTGTTATTAGTGGCAAGACGTGTCTTTCTTTCTGTGTAGTCTTATCTATCCGGTGCTGCTGACGCCTGGCATCAAACCGCAGGCGAGCTGTGCGGTCTTGGAACAAAATATACGAGATTTTATTTGAGCATTTTATTTGACATATTATTTCAGAAAATATAATGAATCGTTGACTTGCATTGTGTTACAACGTTGTTATTACGCATATACGCACTGGAGCTGTACTGTCCTGGCTTTGTTTTTGCATCCCACTCTGTAGACGCCGGTCAGTCATCCTCAGAGAGGGGTGGCTGCTATGCTGCTCAACGGCTTGTTATGTAACGAACTGGACATTACGATGCACGTTACTGGGAAAACATGACACTCTTGCAGATTTATACATGTATTCTGTGTCCTATTCGTTATAGGTACAAATCCACTGTACATTTGTTTTACTATATGGTTCCAGAACAACAGTCTGAGTAGGCTATATATACTGTAGGTCACAGAACAGCAGTCTGAGTAGGCTATATATACTGTAGGTCACAGAACAGCAGTCTGAGTAGGCTATATATACTGTAGGTCACAGAACAGTAGTCTGAGTAGGCTATATATACTGTAGGTCACAGAACAGCAGTCTGAGTAGGCTATATATACTGTAGGTCACAGAACAGTAGTCTGAGTAGGCTATATATACTGTAGGTCACAGAACAGTAGTCTGACTATGCTATATATACTGTAGGTCACAGAACAGTAGTCTGAGTAGGCTATATATACTGTAGGTCACAGAACAGTAGTCTGAGTAGGCTATATATACTGTAGGTCACAGAACAGTAGTCTGAGTAGGCTATATATACTGTAGGTCACAGAACAGCAGTCTGAGTAGGCTATATATACTGTAGGTCACAGAACAGCAGTCTGAGTAGGCTATATATACTGTAGGTCACAGAACAGCAGTCTGAGTAGGCTATATATACTGTAGGTCACAGAACAGCAGTCTGAGTAGGCTATATATACTGTAGGTCACAGAACAGTAGTCTGAGTAGGCTATATATACTGTAGGTCACAGAACAGCAGTCTGAGTAGGCTATATATACTGTAGGTCACAGAACAGCAGTCTGAGTAGGCTATATATACTGTAGGTCACATAACAGCAGTCTGAGTAGGCGATATATACTGTAGGTCACAGAACAGTAGTCTGAGTAGGCTATATATACTGTAGGTCACATAACAGCAGTCTGAGTAGGCTATATATACTGTAGGTCACAGAACAGTAGTCTGAGTAGGCTATATATACTGTAGGTCACAGAACAGTAGTCTGAGTAGGCTATATATACTGTAGGTCACATAACAGCAGTCTGAGTAGGCTATATATACTGTAGGTCACAGAACAGCAGTCTGAGTAGGCTATATATACTGTAGGTCACAGAACAGCAGTCTGAGTAGGCTATATATACTGTAGGTCACAGAACAGCAGTCTGAGTAGGCTATATATACTGTAGGTCACAGAACAGTAGTCTGAGTAGGCTATATATACTGTAGGTCACAGAACAGTAGTCTGAGTAGGCTATATATACTGTAGGTCACAGAACAGTAGTCTGAGTAGGCTATATATACTGTAGGTCACAGAACAGTAGTCTGAGTAGGCTATATATACTGTAGGTCACAGAACAGTAGTCTGAGTAGGCTATATATACTGTAGGTCACAGAACAGTAGTTTAAGTATAGAAAGTATGAATATGGACAAATTCATATTATATATTATGTAATAAATAATTATGTTTTGAAATGTAGCCTAATAGATAATAATTAGAGGATAACAATGTGAGAGGTCAACGGTGAACGGCAGAGCTGTACTGTATGTATGAATGAATGGGTTTTATGACAAGTTCTATTGATGCTTTATGGGCAGAACTTTGCAGAACTTCGATAGGGAACATATTGTTGTAGAAATAATTAGTTTTCTTTTAATCAGAACTCTGTTCTGCTTTATTTCAGTTGGACAATTATTGTTGTATTTTACCTCCAGTTCATATACAGTATTCTCTCTCATATACTTTTATGTGCTGTACATGTCTGAGGAAGAATCCTGTAGTTTTATGAGAAGGCAGACAACCTGTCTTGGCTCAAGGAGAGGAACTATGGGGATTACAGTTCCGATGCCTGAGTGCTGAATGCCTGAGTGCTGAATGCCTGAGTGCAGGATGCCTGAGTGCAGGATGCCTGAGTGCAGGATGCCTGAGTGCTGAATGCCTGAGTGCAGGATGCCTGAGTGCTGAATGCATGAGTGCAGAATGCCTGAGTGCAGAATGCCTGAGTGCAGGATGACTGAGTGCTGAATGCCTGAGTGCAGGATGCCTGAGTGCAGGATGCCTGAGTGCTGAATGCCTGAGTGCTGAATGCCTGAGGGCAGGATGCCTGAGTGCAGGATGCCTGAGTGCTGAATGCCTGAGTGCTGAATGCCTGGGTGCAGGATGCCTGGGTGCAGGATGCCTGAGTGCTGAATGCCTGAGTGCTGAATGCCTGAGTGCAGGATGCCTGGTTGCAGGATGCCTGAGTGCAGGATGCCTGGGTGCTGAATGCCTGAGTGCAGGATGCCTGAGTGCAGGTTGCCTGGGTGCAGGATGCCTGGGTGCAGGATGCCTGGGTGCTGTCTTGCTGTTGTTGTGAGGGTAGCGTTGTATTTCCTAATTCTGCTGAGTGAGAATGTGGAGTAAAGGTCTTCATGTGACAGAGATCTGTCTGGTTTCAGTTTGGTGAACACAGAGCCCAGGGTGCAGTTACAGGTCACAGAACAATCAGCCTAATGTAGGATGGAAGACACACACGCTCATTCACTGACACACACTGACACTGTGGTGAAGACAGAACCTATCAGGGGGGGGGGGGGGGGGGGGGGTATTGTCTGTATTTACCTATGGCAGGAGGATACTCAACACTGGTGAAGACAGAACCTATCAGGGGGGGGGGGGGGGGTATTGTCTGTATTTACCTATGGCAGGAGGATACTCAACACTGGTGAAGACAGAACCTATCAGGGGGGGGGGGGGGGGGGGGTATTGTCTGTATTTACCTATGGCAGGAGGATACTCAACACTGGTGAAGACAGAACCTATCAGGGGGGGGGGGGGGGGGTATTGTCTGTATTTACCTTTGGCAGGAGGATACTCAACACTGGTGAAGACTGAACCTATCAGTGGGGGGGGGGGGGGGGTATTGTCTGTATTGACCTATGGCAGGAGGATACTCAACACTGGTGAAGACAGAACCTATCAGGGGGGGGGGGTATTGTCTGTATTTACCTTTGGCAGGAGGATACTCAACACTGGTGAAGACTGAACCTATCGGGGGGGGGGGTATTGTCTGTATTTACCTATGGCAGGAGGATACTCAACACTGGTGAAGACTGAACCTATCAGGGGGGGGGGGGGGGGGGTATTGTCTGTATTTACCTATGGCAGGAGGATACTCAACACTGGTGAAGACAGAACCCATTGGGGGGGGGGGGGGTATTGTCTGTATTTACCTATGGCAGGAGGATACTCAACACTGGTGAAGACAGAACCTATCAGGGGGGGGGGGGGGGGTATTGTCTGTATTTACCTATGGCAGGAGGATACTCAACACTGGTGAAGACAGAACCCATTGGGGGGGGGGGGGGGGGGGTATTGTCTGTATTTACCTATGGCAGGAGGATACTCAACACTGGTGAAGACAGAACCCATTGGGGGGGGGGGGGGGTATTGTCTGTATTTACCTATGGCAGGAGGATACTCAACACTGGTGAAGACTGAACCTATCAGGGGAGGGGGGGGGGTATTGTCTGTATTTACCTATGGCAGGAGGATACTCAACACTGGTGAAGACAGAACCCATTGGGGGGGGGGGGGGGGTATTGTCTGTATTTACCTATGGCAGGAGGATACTCAACACTGGTGAAGACTGAACCTATCGGGGGGGGGGGGGGTATTGTCTGTATTTACCTTTGGCAGGAGGATACTCAACACTGGTGAAGACTGAACCTATCAGGGGGGGGGGGGGTATTGTCTGTATTTACCTTTGGCAGGAGGATACTCAACACTGGTGAAGACTGAACCTATCAGGGGGGGGGGGGGGTATTGTCTGTATTTACCTATGGCAGGAGGATACTCAACACTGGTGAAGACAGAACCTATCAGGGGGGGGGGGTATTGTCTGTAATTACCTATGGCAGGAGGATACTCAACACTGGTGAAGACAGAACCTATCAGGGGGGGGGGGGGGGTATTGTCTGCATTTACCTTTGGCAGGAGGATACTCAACACTGGTGAAGACAGAACCTATCAGGGGGGGGGGGGTATTGTCTGTATTTACCTTTGGCAGGAGGATACTCAACACTGGTGAAGACTGAACCTATCAGGGGAGGGGGGGGGGGGGGGGTATTGTCTGTATTTACCTATGGCAGGAGGATACTCAACACTGGTGAAGACTGAACCTATCAGGGGAGGGGGGGGGGGGGGTATTGTCTGTATTTACCTATGGCAGGAGGATACTCAACACTGGTGAAGACAGAACCTATCAGGGGGGGGGGGGGGTATTGTCTGTATTTACCTTTGGCAGGAGGATACTCAACACTGGTGAAGACAGAACCTATCAGGGGGGGGGGGGGGGTATTGTCTGTATTTACCTATGGCAGGAGGATACTCAACACTGGTGAAGACTGAACCTATCGGGGGGGGGGGTATTGTCTGTATTTACCTATGGCAGGAGGATACTCAACACTGGTGAAGACTGAACCTATCGGGGGGGGGGGGGTATTGTCTGTATTTACAAAACACCTGACTGGCTTCAAACGTGACGATCAGAGCAAATCAAATGTAATTGTATTTGTCACAAGCTTGGTAAACAACAGGTGTAGACTAACAGTGAAATGCTTAGTTACAGGCTCTTCCCGACAATGCAGAGACAAATAATAGAGAAATAATATAAAAGTTAAACAGGTGTAATAAATGTAATAATAATTGGTTTTTTACATTTATACATTTATATATATATATATATATATACGGTGCATTTGCATTTTGTTACGTTATCCTTTAAAAAAAAAAAAATGTGTCCTCATCAATATACACTGCTCAAAAAAATAAAGAGAACACTAAAATAACGCATCCTAGATCTGAATGAATGAAATATTCTTATTAAATACTTTTTTCTTTACATAGTTGAATGTGCTGACAACAAAATCACACAAAAATTATCAATGGAAATCAAATGTATCAACCCGTGGAGATCTGGATTTGGAGTCACACTCAAAATGAAAGTGGAAAACCACACTACAGGCTGATCCAACTTTGATGTAATGTCCTTAAAAGAGGTCAAAATGAGGCTCAGTAGTGTGTGTGGCCTCCACGTGCCTGTATGACCTCCCTACAACGCCTGGGCATGCTCCTGATGAGGTGGCGGATGGTTTCCTGAGGGATCTCCTCCCAGACCTGGACTAAAGCATCCGCCAACTCCTGGACAGTCTGTGTGACGTTGGTGGATGGAGCGAGACATGATGTCCCAGATGTGCTCAATTGGATTCAGGTCTGGGGAACGGGCGGGCCAGGCATCAATGCCTTCCACTTGCAGGAACTGCTGACACACTCCAGCCACATAAGGTCTAGCATTGTCTTGCATTAGGAGGAACCCAGGGCCAACCGCACCAGCATATGGTCTCACAAGGGGTCTGAGGATCTCATCTCGGTACCTAATGGCAGTCAGGCTACCTCTGGCGAGCACATGGAGGGCTCAGCGGCCCCCCCAAAGAAATGCCACCCCACACCATGACTGACCCATCGCCAAACCGGTCATGCTGGAGGATGTTGCAGACAGCAGAGCGTTCTCCACGGCGTCTCCAGACTGTCACGTCTGTCACATGTGCTCAGTGTGAACCTGCTTTAATCTGTGAAGAGCACAGGGTGCCAGTGGCGAATTTGCCTATCTTGGTGTTCTCTGGCAAATGCCAAACGTCCTGCACGGTGTTGGGCTGTAAGTACCTGTGGACGTCGGGCCCTCATACCACCCTCATGGAGTCTGTTTCTGACTGTTTGAGCAGACACATGCACATTTGTGGCCTGCTGGAGGTCATTTTGCAGGGCTCTGGCAGTGCTCCCCCTGCTGTTCCTTGCACAAAGGCGGAGGTAGCGGTCCTGCTGCTGGGTTGTTGCCCTCCTACGGCCTCCTCCATGTCTCCTGATGTACTGGCCTGTCTCCTGGTAGCGCCTCCATGCTCTGGACACTACGCTGACAGACACAGCAAACCTTCTTGCCACAGCTCGCATTGATGTGCCATCCTGGATGAGCTGCACTACCTGAGCCACTTGTGTGGGTTGTAGACTCCGTCTCATGCTACCACTAGAGTGAAAGCACAGCCAGCATTCAAAAGTGACCAAAACATCAGCCAGGAAGCATAGGAACTGAGAAGTGGTCTGTGGTTATCACCTGCAGAACCACTCCTTTATTGGGGGGGTCTTGCTAATTTCCTATAATTTCCACCTGTTGTCTATTCCATTTGCACAACAGCACGTGGAATGTATTGTCAATCAGTGTTGCTTCCTAAGTGGACAGTTTGATTTCACAGAAGTGTGATTGACTTCAAGTTACATTGTGTTGTTTAAGTGTTCCCTTTATTTTTTTGAGCTGTGTACATCCAATATCTCCTAATGACAAAAAAAATTTAAAAAATTGTTGCAATTTATAAAATATAAAAATCAGAAATATCATATTTACATTAGTATTCAGAACCTTTACTCAGTACTTTGTTGAAGCACCTTCGGCAGTAATTACAGCATTGAGTCTTCTTGGGTTTGACGCTACAAGCTTGGCACATCTGTATTTGGGGAGTTTCTCCCATTCTTCTCTGCAGATCCTCTCAAGCTCTGTCAGGTTGGATGGGGAGCATTGCTGCTCAGTTATTTTCAGCTCTCTCCAGAGATGTTCGATCGGGTTCAAGTCCGGGCTCTGGCTGGGCCACTCAAGGACATTCAGAGACTTGTCCCGAAGCCACTCCTGCGTTGTCTTGGCTGTGTGCTTAGGGTTGTTGTCCTGTTGGACGGTGAACCTTCACCCCAGTCTGAGGTCCTGAGCGCCCGGGAACAGGTTTTCATCAAGGATCTCTCTGTACTTTGCTCCATTCATCTTTCCCTCAATCCTGACTAGTCTCCCAGTCCCTGCCGCTGAAAAACATCCCCACAGCATGACGCTGCCACCACCATGCTTCAACGTAGGGATGGTGCCAGATTTCCTCCAGACGTGACGCTGGAAAGAGTTCAATCTTGGTTTCATCAGACTGAAGAATCTTGTTTCTCATGGTCTGAGAGTCCTTTAGGTGCCTTTTGGAAAACTCCAAGCGGGCTGTCATGTGCCTTTTACGGAGTTGTGTCTTCCGTCTGGCCACTAACATAACAACCTGATTGTTGGAGTGCTGCAGAGAAGGTTGTACTTCTGGAAGGTTCTCCCATCTCCACAGAGGAACTCCGAAGCCCTGTCAGAGTGGTTCCAAACTTCTTCCATTTAAGAATGATGGAGGCCACTGTGTTCTTGCGGACCTACAATGCTGCAGAACTTTTTTGGTACCCTTCTCCAGATCTGTGCCTGCTCTGACATGCACTGTCAACTGTGGGACCTTATATAGACAGGTGTGTGCCTTTCCAAATCACGTCCAATCAATTGAATTTACCACAGGTGGACTCAAGTCAAGTTGTAGAAACATCTCAAGGATGATCAATGGAAACAGGATGCACATGAGCTCAATTTTGAGTCTCATAGCAAAGGGCATGAATACTTATGTAAATAAGATGTTGAATTTAAAACAAATTTAAAACAAACAGATAAACAGTAACAGCAGCATATGTGATGAGTCCAAAAAGTTAGTGCAGAAAGGGTCAGTGCAGATAGCAACTATTGAACTATTGTGACTGCTCGAGGTAGCTCGAGGTAACACTATGACAGATTATTATAGGTAACGTAGTTAGTCCTATTACAACAACACTATGGCAGGTTATTATAGGTAACATAGTTAGTCCTATTACAACAACACTCATTTCATACCTATTTTAAGGTTTGTGTTGAATTTGAATAGTGGTTTTAGGGCGGGGCTAATGTTAGCTTCACAAGTAAACTGCGGCTGTCACTGCTTTTGAGAGTCATGATGGCACACAGTGATGATGATTCGAAAAATGCACTATTGATTGAATTAACTATTGATGAACTCACAAATAATTAACTTTACACTCACCATTGATAATGTCTTAATAAATAAATAGATAGATATATGAGTTACACAAAGTAGGAAGCTTTATTTTCAGAGGGGATGGATTCTGTTCAAAGAGAGAGAGGAAGGAACAATGCTACTTTATATAATGTTACTCAACAAAGCATGAGAATGGGTTAATGTAACAACTTCCAATAGCACAAGATAAATAATTATATAAACTACTTAACTTAGTAAATTATTGTATATAGCAACAATATGAATATAAAAATAAATATAGCAACTAATAACAGTTAGTAACTCTCATATGTCCTTTCACTCCATCATATACACTGCGTCCATGAAAACCTGCTCTTTCCATGAAATAGGTAATAACATTATGTTGGATTATATGGAAATTATATCCACATTTGTGAGTCCATTTCCTTGGAACTATCTTATGAATTGTGTTGCATGAATAAAAAAAAACGACCTCTCATTTAATTGTATTTTGACAGGAAATGTCTGGAAAGGGGAAGGGCCTAACAAGCACCGCTCCACTCCCGAACAGCTATAGGCTGCTAACGAGGAAGTGAATGCAGGGAGGAGCCTGAGGGAGGTGGCTCGTGCCTACTGTCAGTACCTGTTTACAGGGAAGCCAATGGTCCAAAAACATTCCCCATAGTTTATAACTATTGCAGTTTGGTGAAATGCTGTTCACGGTCACTGAACTGGCTATGCACTTTGGTCCCGTTCATTTTCTTCACTTCTTCAATCAACAGCAGAAAGAGAGGCAGGAATGTTGCCTCTCAATTTTGGTTAGAGCATGTCATTTACAAACAACTTTAATAGTTATTGACATGCGTTATTGCACGCATGAGATTTCACAATTATTGTCACGTTCTGACCATAGTTTTTTTGTGTTTTCCTTGTTTTAGTGTTGGTCAGGACGTGAGCT
Organism: Oncorhynchus mykiss; assembly: GCF_013265735.2. Lineage (NCBI taxonomy): Eukaryota > Metazoa > Chordata > Actinopteri > Salmoniformes > Salmonidae > Oncorhynchus > Oncorhynchus mykiss. Next base: position 52,429,268 of record NC_048586.1, on the reverse strand, counting down.
GGGTGGGCATTCTATGTTGTGTGTCTAGTTTGTCTGTTTCTGTGTTTAGCCTGATATGGTTCTCAATCAGAGGCAGGTGTTAATCATTGTCTCTGATTGGGAACCATATTTAGGTAGCTTGTTTTGTGTTGGGGTTTGTGGGTGGTTGTTTCCTGTCTTTGTGTTCTCTGCACCAGATAGGACTGTTTTGTGTTGGGATTTGTGGGTGGTTGTTTCCTGTCTTTGTGTTCTCTGCACCAGATAGGACTGTTTTGTGTTGTGGTTTTGTGGGTGGTTGTTTCCTGTCTTTGTGTTCTCTGCACCAGATAGGACTGTTTTGTGTTGGGGTTTTGTGGGTGGTTGTTTCCAGTCTTTGTGTTCTCTGCACCAGATAGGACTGTTTTGTGTTGGGGTTTTGTGGGTGGTTGTTTCCAGTCTTTGTGTTCTCTGCACCAGATAGGACTGTTTCCAGTCTTTGTGTTCTCTGCACCAGATAGGACTGTTTCCAGTCTTTGTGTTCTCTGCACCAGATAGGACTGTTTCCTGTCTTTGTGTTCTCTGTACCAGATAGGACTGTTTTGTGTTGGGATGTGTGGGTGGTTGTTTCCTGTCTTTGTGTTCTCTGCACCAGATAGGACTGTTTTGTGTTGGGGTTTGTGGGTGGTTGTTTCCTGTCTTTGTGTTCTCTGCACCAGATAGGACTGTTTTGTGTTGGGGTTTGTGGGTGGTTGTTTCCTGTCTTTGTGTTCTCTGTACCAGATAGGACTGTTTCCTGTCTTTGTGTTCTCTGCACCAGATAGGACTGTTTTGTGTTGGGGTTTGTGGGTGGTTGTTTCCTGTCTCTGTGTTCTCTGCATTACATAGGACCGTTTTGGGTTTTGCCACGGTTGTTTTTGTAATTGTGTTCATGTTGAGTTTCTCATATTAAAAACTATGAACTCTAACCACGCTGCATTTTGGTCCTCCTCTCCTTCGACGGAAGAAAGCCGTTACAATTATTGAATAAAGCGCTCGTGAAAAGGTTGGCACAGCAAAGGTATTTCAAAACATGTGAACACAGCAAACGTTAGAGCAAAAATAGGAAAGCTCTTTGTCAGCAGGTGAAGGGTTTGTTTGTGTAAATGCAGATCAGAGGTTGGCACAGTGGTATTCTTTTTAAGATTCTGCTCATCAAAGTCGTACGCAATTCATTATTGATTGATTCAGTGTTTGTGTTATTGATGACCACATTGCTGTTAGCGCCCTACTCGTGAAAAATGTGTTTAATATTAGCCATAATAAAATTCATACTAATGCTCATTAAATGAAAATCATGAATAATGAAGATTTCTTACAAGTGCATATGGTTAAGCGTGATTTTAATCTGAGAGAGAAGCGTTACTCCTGGTGAAAAGAGGTTGTACGCCACACAATGCTCGTCGGGACACGGCACGATGTAATGTACAGTGTCAGAGGGGTCCGTTTTTTTTCACAATTTCTTGAATACTATTGGTCCAATACCATGTCAATCAACGCCTGAATAGAAACGTAGCTAACACCCTGTATTTTGATGCTAACACAGTTGCTACAGTTCCAATAGTATTCATTGCTGTTCTATCAGGAGGACTCATCTGCTGTTGTCAGGAGGATTCATCTGCTGTTGTCAGGAGGATTCATCCGCTGTTCTATCAGGACGATTCATCTGCTGTTCTATCAGGACGATTCATCTGCTGTTCTATCAGGAGGATTCATCTGCTGTTCTATCAGGAGGATTCATCTGCTTTTCTATCAGGAGGATTCATCTGCTGTTCTATCAGGAGGATTCATCTGCTGTTCTATCAGGAGGATTCATCTGCTGTTCTATCAGGAGGATTCATCTGCTGTTCTATCAGGAGGATTCATCTGCTGCTCTATCAGGAGGATTCATCTGCTGCTCTATCAGGAGGATTCATCCGCTGTTCTATCAGGACGATTCATCTGCTGTTCTATTAGGAGGATTCATCTGCTGTTGTCAGGAGGATTCATCCGCTGTTCTTTCAGGACGATTCATCTGCTGTTCTATCAGGAGGATTCATCTGCTGTTCTATCAGGAGGATTCATCTGCTTTTCTATCAGGAGGATTCATCTGCTGTTCTATCAGGAGGATTCATCTGCTGTTCTATCAGGAGGATTCATCTGCTGTTCTATCAGGAGGATTCATCTGCTGCTCTATCAGGAGGATTAATCTGCTGTTCTATTAGAAGGATTCATCAGCTGTTGTCAGGAGGATTCATCTGCTGTTGTATTAGGAGGATTCATCTGCTGTTGTCAGGAAGATTCATCTGCTGTTGTCAGGAAGATTCATCTGCTGTTGTCAGGAGGATTCATCTGCTGTTGTCAGGAGGATTCATCTGCTGTTGTCAGGAGGATTCATCTGCTGTTCTATCAGGAGGATTCATCTGTTGTTCTATCAGGAGGATTCATCTGTTGTTCTATCAGGAGGATTCATCTGCTGTTCTATCAGGAGGATTCATCTGCTTTTCTATCAGGAGGATTCATCTGCTGTTGTCAGGAGGATTCATCAGCTGTTGTCAGGAGGATTCATCTGCTGTTGTATTAGGAGGATTCATCTGATGTTGTCAGGAGGATTCATCTGCTGTTCTATTAGGAGGATTCATCTGCTGTTCTATCAGGAGGATTCATCTGCTGTTGTCAGGAAGATTCATCTGCTGTTGTCAGGAGGATTCATCTGCTGTTGTCAGGAGGATTCATCTGCTCCTCTATCAGGAGGATTCATCTGCTGTTGTCAGGAGGATTCATCTGCTGTTGTCAGGAGGTTTCATCTGCTGTTCTATTAGGAGGATTCATCTGCTGTTCTATCAGGAGGTTTCATCTGCTGTTCTATCAGGAGGATTCATCTGCTGTTCTATCAGGAGGATTCATCTGCTGTTCTCTCAGGAGGATTCATCTGCTGTTCTCTCAGGATGATTCATCTACTGTTCTATTAGGAGGATTCATCTGCTGTTCTCTCAGGAGGATTCATCTGCTGTTCTCTCAGGATGATTCATCTACTGTTCTATTAGGAGGATTCATCTGCTGTTGTCAGGAGGATTCATCTGCTGTTCTATTAGGATGATTAATCTGCTGTTTTATCAGGAGGATTCATCTGCTTTTGTCAGGGGGAATCATCTGCTGTTGTCAGGAGGATTCATCTGCTCCTCTATCAGGAGGATTCATCTGCTGTTGTCAGGAGGATTCATCTGCTGTTGTCAGGAGGATTCATCTGCTCCTCTATCAGGAGGATTCATCTGCTGTTGTCAGGAGGATTCATCTGCTGTTCTATCAGGATGATTCATCTGCTGTTCTATCAGGATGATTCATCTGCTGTTCTATCAGGAGGATTCATCTGCTGTTCTATCAGGAGGATTCATCTGCTGTTCTATCAGGAGGATTCATCTGCTATTCTATTAGGAGGATTCATCTGCTGTTCTATTAGGAGGATTCATCTGCTGTTGTCAGGAGGATTCATCTGCTGTTCAATCCTCCTGAAGGGAACTTTTTGTCCCAGAAAAGAGGGTTACCTCTGATGCGGTTGCATGGCAACCCGTTTGTCCTGTGAAGAGAACTCACATATCCCAGCAATCTGTCCGGGCAGGGGAAGTGACATCAATAAGGTGTGGTGACAGCAAGGGGTTGGGAGTGGCTTGTGGAGGTGGCATGGTGACAGCAAGGGGATGGGAGGGGCTTGTGGAGGTGGCATGGTGACTGCAAGGTGGTCGGAGTGGCTTGTGGAGGTGGCATGGTAACAGCAAGGGGATGGGAGGGGCTTGTGGAGATGGCATGGTGACTGCAAGGGGTTTGGAGTGGCTTGTAGAGGTGGCATGGTGACAGCAAGGGGATGGGAGGGGCTTGTGGAGGTGGCATGGTGACAGCAAAGGGATGGGAGGGGCTTGTGGAGGTGGCATGGTGACTGCAAGGGGTTGGGAGTGGCTTGTGGAGGTGGTATGATGACAGCATGTTGATGATGCTCTGTTCTGTTCGTTCTGGTTCATATTCACACAGATTAACAAGGTTGCATCCCAAATGGCACCCTATTCCCTGGGCCCTGGTCAAAAGTAGTGCACTAGGGAATCGGGTGCCATTTTTGGAGGTTTAGCAGGGTTAGAGAAGTATTAATGGACATAGTCCAGGTTTAGCCTGGGATAGAGAAGTATTAATGGACATAGTCCAGGTTTAGCCAGGGTTAGAGAAGTAT
>NC_048586.1:52370076-52420076 GCF_013265735.2 Oncorhynchus mykiss | reverse complement strand
GTGGATGGCTGGGGGTTTGTTGTTGTGGTTCTCCTCCTGGGAGTGGATGGCTGGAGGTTTGTTGTTGTGGTTTTCCTCCTGGGATTGGATGGCTGGGGGTTTGTTGTTGTGGTTCTCCTCCTGGGAGTGGATGGCTGGGTGTTTGTTGTGGTTCTCCTCCTGGGAGTGGATGGCTGGGGGTTTGTTGTTGTGGTTCTCCTCCTGGGAGTGGATGGCTGGGGGTTTGTTGTTGTGGTTCTCCTCCTGGGAGTGGATGGCTGGGGGTTTGTTGTTGTGGTTCTCCTCCTGGGAGTGGATGGCTGGAGGTTTGTTGTTGTTGTTCTCTTCCTAGGAGTGGATGTCTGGGGGTTTGTTGTTGTTGTTCTCTTCCTGGCAGTGGATGGCTGGGTGTTTGTTGTTGTGGTTCTCCTCCTGGGAGTGGATGGCTGGGGGTTTGTTGTTGTTGTTCTCTTCCTAGGAGTGGATTGCTGGAGGTTTGTTGTAGTTCTCCTCCTGGGAGTGGATGGCTGGAGGTTTGTTGTTGTTGTTCTCTTCCTGGCAGTGGATGGCTGGGTGTTTGTTGTGGTTCTCCTCCTGGGAGTGGATTGCTGGAGGTTTGTTGTAGTTCTCCTCTTGGGAGTGGATGGCTGGAGGTTTGTTGTTGTGGTTCTCCTCCTGGGAGTGGATGGCTGGAGGTTTGTTGTTGTGGTTCTCCTCCTGGGAGTGGATGGCTGGGGGTTTGTTGTTGTGGTTCTCCTCCTGGGAGTGGATGGCTGGGTGTTTGTTGTCGTAGGTCTCCTCCTGGGAGTGGATGGCTGGGGGTTTGTTGTTGTGGTTCTCCTCCTGGGAGTGGATGGCTGGGGGTTTGTTGTTGTGGTTCTCCTCCTGGGAGTGGATGGCTGGGGATTTGTTGTTGTGGTTTTCCTCCTGGGAGTGGATGGCTGGGGGTTTGTTGTTGTGGTTCTCCTCCTGGGAGTGGATGGCTGGGGGTTTGTTGTTGTGGTTCTCCTCCTGGGAGTGGATGGCTGGGGGTTTGTTGTTGTGGTTCTCCTCCTGGGAGTGGATTGCTGGGGGTTTGTTGTTGTGGTTCTCCTCCTGGGAGTGGATGGCTGGGGGTTTGTTGTTGTGGTTCTCCTCCTGGGAGTGGATGGCTGGAGGTTTGTTGTTGTGGTCCTCCTCCTGGGAGTGGATGTCTGGAGGTTTGTTGTTGTGGTTCTCCTCCTGGGAGTGAATGGTTGGGGGTTTGTTGTTGTGGTTCTCCTCCTGGGAGTGGATGGCTGGGTGTTTGTTGTTGTAGTTCTCCTCCTGGGAGTGGATGGTTGGGGGTTTGTTGTTGTGGTTCTCCTCCTGGCAGTGGATGGCTGGGGGTCATATTACCAGGGTTACAGGTTCTGTTCATTCTATTTACCAGTCATATTACCAAGGTTACAGGTTCTATTAATTCTATTTACCAGTCATATTACCAGGGTTAGAGGTTCTATTCATTCTATTTACCAGTCATATTACCAGGGTTACAGGTTCTATTCATTCTATTTACCAGTCATATTACCAGGGTTACAGGTTCTATTCATTCTATTTACCAGTCATATTACCAGGGTTAGAGGTTCTATTCATTCTATTTACCAGTCATATTACCGTGGTTACAGGTTCTATTCATTCTATTTACCAGTCATATTACCAGGGTTACAGGTTCTATTCATTCTATTTACCAGTCATATTACCAGGGTTAGAGGTTCTATTCATTCTATTTACCAGTCATATTACCATGGTTAGAGGTTCTATTCATTCTATTTACCAGGGTTAGAGGTTCTATTCATTCTATTTACCAGTCATATTACCAGGGTTAGAGGTTCTATTCATTCTATTTACCAGGGTTAGAGGTTCTATTCATGCTATTTACCAGTCATATTACCAGGGTTACAGGTTCTATTCATTCTATTTACCAGTCATATTACCAGGGTTAGAGGTTCTATTCATTATATTTACCAGTCATATTACCAGGGTTACAGGTTCTATTCATTCTATTTACCAGTCATATTACCAGGGTTACAGGTTCTATTCATTCTATTTACCAGTCATATTACCATGGTTAGAGGTTCTATTCATTCTATTTACCAGGGTTAGAGGTTCTATTCATTCTATTTACCAGTCATATTACCAGGGTTACAGGTTCTATTCATTCTATTTACCAGGGTTACAGGTTCTATTCATTCTATTTACCAGTCATATTACCAGGGTTACAGGTTCTATTCATTCTATTTACCAGTCACATTACCTGGGTTCGAGGTTCTATTCCTTCTATTTACCAGTCATATTACCAGGGTTACAGGTTCTATTCATGCTATTTACCAGTCATATTACCAGGGTTAGAGGTTCTATTCATTCTATTCACCAGTCATATTACCAGGGTTACAGGTTCTATTCATTCTATTTACCAGTCACATTACCTGGGTTCGAGGTTCTATTCCTTCTATTTACCAGTCATATTACCAGGGTTACAGGTTCTATTCATTCTATTTACCAGTCACATTACCTGGGTTCGAGGTTCTATTCCTTCTATTTACCAGTCATATTACCAGGGTTACAGGTTCTATTCATTCTATTTACCAGTCATATTCCCAGGGTTAGAGGTTCTATTCATTCGCTTTACCAGTCATATTACCAGGGTTACAGGTTCTATTCATGCTATTTACCAGTCATATTACCAGGGTTACAGGTTCTATTCATTCTATTTACCAGGGTTACAGGTTCTATTCATTCTATTTACCAGGGTTAGAGGTTCTCTTCATTCTATTTACCAGGGTTACAGGTTCTATTCATTCTATTTACCAGTCATATTACCAGGGTTAGAGGTTCTATTCATTATATTTACCAGTCATATTACCAGGGTTACAAGTTATATTCATTCTATTTACCAGTGATATTACCAGGGTTAGAGGTTCTATTCATTCTATTTACCAGTCATATTACCAGGGTTAGAGGTTCTATTCATTCTATTTACCAGTGATATTACCAGGGTTACAAGTTGTATTAATTCTATTTACCAGTCACATTACCAGGGTTAGAGGTTCTATTCACTCTATTTACCAGTCATATTACCAGGGTTACAGGTTCTATTCATTCTATTTACCAGTCACATTACCTGGGTTCGAGGTTCTATTCATGATATTTACCAGTCATATTACCAGGATTACAGGTTCTATTCATTCTATTTACCAGTGATATTACCAGTGTTACAAGTTGTATTAATTCTATTTACCAGTCACATTACCAGGGTTAGAGGTTCTATTCATTCTATTTACCAGTCATTTTACCAGGGTTACAGGTTCTATTCATTCTATTTACCAGTCATATTACCAGGATTACAGGTTCTATTCATTCTATTTACCAGTCATATTACCAGGGTTACAGGTTCTATTCATTCTATTTACCAGTCATATTACCAGGATTACAGGTTCTATTCATTCTATTTACCAGTCATATTACCAGGGTTACAGGTTATATTCATTCTATTTACCAGTCACATTACCTGGGTTCGAGGTTCTATTCATGATATTTACCAGTCATATTACCAGGATTACAGGTTCTATTCATTCTATTTACCAGGGTTACAGGTTCTATTCATTATATTTACCAGTCATATTACCAGGGTTACAGGTTATATTCATTCTATTTACCAGTCAAATTACCAGGGTTACAGGTTCTATTCATTCTATTTACCAGTCATATTACCAGGGTTAGAGGTTCTATTCATTCTATTTACCAGTCATATTACCAGGATTAGAGGTTCTATTAATTCTATTTACCAGGATTACAGGTTCTATTCATTCTATTTACCAGGGTTAGAGGTTCTATTCATTCTATTTACCAGTCATATTACCAGGGTTAGAGGTTCTATTCATTCTATTTACCAGGGTTAGAGGTTCTATTCATTCTATTTACCAGGGTTAGAGGTTCTATTCATTCTATTTACCAGGATTACAGGTTCTATTCATTCTATTTACCAGGGTTAGAGGTTCTATTCATTCTATTTACCAGTCATATTACCAGGGTTACAGGTCTATTCATTATATTTACCAGTCATATTACCAGGGTTACAGGTTCTATTCATTCTATTTATCAGGGTTAGGTTCTATTCATTCTATTTACCCGTCATATTACCAGGGTTACAGGTTCTATTCATTATATTTACCAGTCATATTACCAGGGTTACGGGTTCTATTCATTCTATTTATCAGTCATATTACCAGGGTTACAGGTTCCAAACCTGTTCTATTCATTCTATGTACCAGTCATATTACCAGGGTTAGAGGTTTCAAGCCTGTTCTATTCATTATATTTCTATGGTCTTACTGGTGGTCTGCTACTAAACTAGAATACTAGTGGACAGTTTTTAAACTAGAATACTCGTAGTCAGTTACTAATCTAGAATACTAGAGGTCAGTTTTTAAACTAGAATACTCGTGGTCAGTTACTAATCTAGAATACTAGTGGTCAGTTACTAAACTAGAATACTACTGATCAGTTACTAAACTAGTATACTAGTGGTTAGTTACTATACTAGAATACTAGTGGTCAGTTACTAAACTAGAACACTAGTGGTCAGTTACTAAAGTAGAATACTAGTGGTCAGTTTTTAAACTAGAATACTAGTGGTCAGTTTTTAAACTAGAATACTACTGGTCAGTTTTTAAACTAGAATACTAGTGGTCAGTTTTTAAACTAGAATACTAGTGGTCAGTTACTAAACTAGAATACTACTGATCAGTTACTAAACTAGTATACTAGTGGTTAGTTACTATACTAGAATACTAGTGGTCAGTTACTAAACTAGAATACTAGTGGTCAGTTACTAAACTAGAATACTACTGGTCAGTTATTAAACTAGAATACTACTGGTCAGTTACTACTGCTCTGTTCTGTTCTGTTCTCTACTGCTCTGTTCTGTTCTCTACTGCTCTGTTCTGTTCTCTACTGCTCTGTTCTGTTCTATTCTGTTCTCTACTATTCTATTCTCTACTGCTCTGTTCTGTTCTCTACTGCTCTGTTCTGTTCTCTACTGCTCTGTTCTGTTCTCTACTATTCTGTTCTCTACTGCTCTGTTCTGTTCTCTACTGCTCTGTTCTGTTCTATTCTGTTCTCTACTATTCTTTTCTCTACTGCTCTGTTCTTTTCTCTACTGCTCTGTTCTGTTCTCTACTGCTCTGTTCTGTTCTCTACTGCTCTGTTCTGTTCTCTACTGCTCTGTTCCGTTCTCTACTGTTCTGTTCTCTACTGTTCTGTTCTCTACTGCTCTGTTCTGTTCTCTACTGCTCTGTTCTGTTCTTTACTGCTCTGTTCTCTACTGCTCTGTTCTGTTCTTTACTGCTCTGTTCTGTTCTGTACTGTTCTGTTCTCTACTGCTCTGCTCTGTTCTGCTCTGGTCTTTACTGCTCTGTTCTGTTCTTTACTGCTCTGTTCTCTACTGCTCTGTTCTGTTCTTTACTGCTCTGTTCTGTTCTGTACTGTTCTGTTCTCTACTGCTCTGCTCTGTTCTGCTCTGGTCTTTACTGCTCTGTTCTGTTCTTTACTGCTCTGTTCTCTACTGCTCTGTTCTGGTCTTTACTGCTCTGTTCTGTTCTTTACTGCTCTGTTCTCTACTGCTCTGTTCTGTTCTTTACTGCTCTGTTCTGTTCTCTACTGTTCTGTTCTCTACTGCTCTGTTCTGTTCTTTACTGCTCTGCTCTGTTCTGCTCTGGTCTTTACTGCTCTGTTCTGTTCTTTACTGCTCTGTTCTGCTCTGTTCTGTTCTTTACTGCGCTGTTCTGCTCTGTTCTGCTCTGTTCTCTACTGCTCTGTTCTGTTCTTTACTGTTCTGTTCTCTACTGTTCTGTTCTGTTCTTTACTGCTCTGTTCTGCTCTGTACTGTTCTCTTCTGCTCTGCTCTGTTCTGCTCTGTTCTTTACTGCTCTGCTCTTTTCTGGTCTTATTTGTTCTGCTCTGTTCTTTTCTGTTCTCCTCCATCTGAAATAGTAATGAGGGGCTGTAACTGAGGAACACAGTAACAGAGACGGGACGGGACAGTGTGGCTTACAACCCAGAGAGCGCTGTATGTGGCTGTCTGTCTGTCTGACTTTCTTTCTGGCCTTGTCTCGCTGTCTGTCTGGCTGTCTGTTTGGCTGTCTGGCTGACTTTCTTTCTGGCTAGCTGTCTGCCTGCCTGGTTGACTTCATGTCTGTCTGTCTGTCTCTCTGTCTGTCTGTTGGTCTGTTTCTCTCCTGTTTCTCTCCTGTCTCCTGTTTCCCTCCTGTTTCTCTCCTGTCTCCCGTTTCCCTCCTGTTTCTCTCCTGTCTCTTACCTGTCCCTCTCCTGTTCTCTCCTGTTTCTCTCCTGTTTATCTCCTGTCTCTCTCCTGTTCCTCTCCTGTTTCTTACCGGTTTCTCCCCTGTTTCTCTCCTGTCTCTCTCCTGTTCCTCTCCTGTCTCTTACCTGTTTCTCTCCTGTCTCTCTCCTGTTCCTCTCCTGTCTCTTACCGGTTTCTCCCCGGTTTCTCTCCTGTCTCTCTCCTGTTCCTCTCCTGTCTCTTACCGGTTTCTCCCCTGTTTCTCTCCTGTCTCTCTCCTGTTCCTCTCCTGTCTCTTACCGGTTTCTCCCCTGTTTCTCTCCTGTGTCTCTCCTGTTCCTCTCCTGTCTCTTACCGGTTTCTCCCCTGTTTCTCTCCTGTCTCTCTCCTGTTCCTCTCCTGTCTCTTACCGGTTTCTCTTCTGTTTCTCTCCTTTTTCTCCTGTTTCTCTCCTTTTTCTCTCCTGTCTCTCTCCTGTTCCTCTCCTGTTTCTCTCCTGTCTCTCTCCTGTTCCTCTCCTGTCTCTTACCTGTTTCTCTCCTGTTTCTCTCTTGTTTCTCTCCTGTCTCTTACCTGTTTCTCTCCTGTTTCTCTCCTGTTCCTCTCCTGTCTCTTACCTGTTTCTCTCCTGTTTCTCTCCTGTTTCTCTCTTGTTTCTCTCCTGTCTCTTACCTGTTTCTCTCCTGTCTCTTACCTGTTTCTCTCCTGTTTCTCTCCTGTTTCTCTGTTGTTTCTCTCCTGTCTCTTACCTGTTTCTCTCCTGTCTCTTACCTGTTTCTCTCCTGTTTCTCTCCTGTTTCTCTAATGTCCCTCTCCTGTTTCTCTCCTGTTTCTCTCCTGTCTCTCTCCTGTCTCTCTCCTGTCCCTCTCCTGTCCCTCTCCTGTTTCTCTCCTGTTTCTCTAATGTCCTCTCCTGTTTCTCTGTTGTTTCTCTCCTGTCTCTTACCTGTTTCTCTCCTGTCTCTTACCTGTTTCTCTCCTGTTTCTCTCCTGTTTCTCTCCTGTTTCTCTAATGTCCTCTCCTGTTTCTCTGTTGTTTCTCTCCTGTCTCTTACCTGTTTCTCTCCTGTCTCTTACCTGTTTCTCTCCTGTTTCTCTCCTGTTTCTCTAATGTCCCTCTCCTGTTTCTCTCCTGTTTCTCTCCTGTCTCTCTCCTGTCCCTCTCCTGTCCCTCTCCTGTTTCTCTCCTGTTTCTCTAATGTCCCTCTCCTGTTTCTCTCCTGTTTCTCTCCGGTTTCTCTCCTGTCCCTCTCCTGTCCCTCTCCTGTCCCTCTCCTGTTTCTCTCATGTCCCTCTCCTGTCTCTCTCCTGTTTTTCTCATGTCTCTCTCCTGTTTCTCTCATGTCCCTCTCCCGTCTCTCTCCTGTTTCTCTCATGTCTCTCTCCTGTTTCTCTCATGTCCCTCTCATGTCTCTCTCCTGTCTCTCTCCTGTCTCTCTCCTGTTTCTCTCCTGTTTCTCTCATGTCCCTCTCATGTCCCTCTCCTGTCCCTCTCCTGTTTCCCTCCTGTTTATCTCCTGTTTCTCTCCTGTTTCTCTCCTGTTTCTCGCCTGTTTCTCTCCTGTCTCTTACCTGTTTCTCTCCTGTTTCTCTCCTGTTTCTCTAATGTACTCTCCTGTTTCTCTCCTGTGTCTCTCCTGTCTCCTGTTTCTCTCCCGTCCCTCTCCTGTTTCTAGCTTGTTTCTCTCCTGTTTCTCTCTTGTTTCTCTCATGTCCCTCTCCTGTTTCTCTCCTGTCCCTCTCCTGTTTCTCTCCTGTTTCTCTCCTGTTTCTCTAATGTCCTCTCCTGTTTCTCTCCTGTTTCTCTCCTGTTTCTCTCCTGTTTCTCTAATGTCCCTCTCCTGTTTCTCTCTTGTTTCTCTCTTGTTTCTCTCTTGTTTCTCTCATGTCTCTCTCCTGTCTCTCTCCTGTCTCTCTCCTGTTTCTCTCTTGTTTCTCTCATGTCCCTCTCCTGTCTCTCTCCTGTCTCTCTCCTGTTTCTCTCTTGTTTCTCTCATGTCCCTCTCCTGTCTCTCTCCTGTCTCTCTCCTGTTTCTCTCTTGTTTCTCTCATGTCCCTCTCCTGTTTATCTATTGTTTCTCTCCTGTTTCTCTCTTGTTTCTCTCATGTCCCTCTCCTGTTTCTCTCCTGTCTCTCCCCTGTCCCTCTCCTGTTTCTCTCTTGTTTCTCTCTTGTTTCTCTCTTGTTTCTCTCATGTCTCTCTCCTGTTTCTCTCTTGTTTCTCTCATGTCCCTCTCCTGTTTATCTCTTGTTTCTCTCCTGTCTCTCTCCTCTCCCTCTCCTGTTTCTCTCTTGTTTCTCTCTTGTTTCTCTCATGTCCCTCTCCTGTTTCTCTCCTGTCTCTCTCCTGTCTCTCTCCTGTTTCTCCAATGTCCCTCTCCTGTCCCTCTCCTGTTTCTCTCATGTCCCTCTCCTGTTTCTCTCCTGTTTCTCTAATGTCCTCTCCTGTTTCTCTCCTGTTTCTCTCCTGTTTCTCTAATGTCCCTCTCCTGTCCCTCCCCTGTTTCTCTCTTGTTTCTCTCTTGTTTCTCTCTTGTTTCTCTCATGTCTCTCTCCTGTCTCTCTCCTGTCTCTCTCCTGTTTCTCTCTTGTTTCTCTCATGTCCCTCTCCTGTCTCTCTCCTGTCTCTCTCCTGTTTCTCTCTTGTTTCTCTCATGTCCCTCTCCTGTCTCTCTCCTGTCTCTCTCCTGTTTCTCTCTTGTTTCTCTCATGTCCCTCTCCTGTTTATCTATTGTTTCTCTCCTGTTTCTCTCTTGTTTCTCTCATGTCCCTCTCCTGTTTCTCTCCTGTCTCTCCCCTGTCCCTCTCCTGTTTCTCTCTTGTTTCTCTCTTGTTTCTCTCATGTCTCTCTCCTGTCTCTCTCCTGTTTCTCTCTTGTTTCTCTCATGTCCCTCTCCTGTCTCTCTCCTGTCTCTCTCCTGTCTCTCTCCTGTTTCTCTCTTGTTTCTCTCATGTCCCTCTCCTGTTTATCTCTTGTTTCTCTCCTGTTTATCTCTTGTTTCTCTCCTGTCTCTCTCCTGTCCCTCTCCTGTTTCTCTCTTGTTTCTCTCTTGTTTCTCTCATGTCCCTCTCCTGTCTCTCTCCTGTCTCTCTCCTGTTTCTCCAATGTCCCTCTTCTGTCCCTCTCCTGTTTCTCTCATGTCCCTCTCCTGTCTCTCTCCTGTCTCTCTCCTGTTTCTCTCCTGTCTCTCTCCTGTTTCTCTCATGTCCCTCTCCTGTCCCTCTCCTGTTTCTCTCCTGTTTCTCTCTTGTTTCTCTCCTGTTTCTCTCCTGTTTCTCTCTTGTTTCTCTCTTGTTTCTCTCATGTCCCTCTCCCGTTTCTCTCCTGTTTCTCTCCTGTCTCTCTCCTGTTTCTCTTATGTCTTCTCCTATTTTTCTCCTTTTCCTCTCCTTTCTCTCTCCTGTTTCTCTCCTGTCTCTCTTCTCTCTCTCTCCTGTTTCTCCAATGTCCCTCTCCTGTCTCTCTCCTGTTTCTCTCCTGTTTCTCTCCTGTCTCCTGTTTTTCTCCTGTCCCTCTCCTGTTTCTCTCCTGTTTCTCTCCTGTTTCTCTCTTGTTTCTCTCCTGTTTCCCTCCATTTGCCTCCTGTTTCTCTCCTGTTTCTCTCCTGTTTCTCTCTTGTTTCTCTCCTGTTTCCCTCCATTTCCCTCCTGTTTCTTTCATGTCCTCTCCTGTTTCTCTCCTGTTTCTCCCTTTTCTCTCCTGTTTCTCCTGTTTCTCTCCCGTTTCTCTCCTGTTTCCCTCCTGTTTCTCTCTCGTCCCTCTCATGTTTCTCTCCTGTTGCTCTCCTGTTTCTTCTGTTTCTCTCCTGTTTCTCTCCTGTTTCTCTCCTGTCCCTCTCCCTTTTCTCCCCTGTTTCTCTCCTGTCTCTTACCGGTTTCTCTCCTGTTTCTCTCCTTTTTATCCTGTTCCTCTGCTTTTTCGCTCTTGTTTCTCTCCTGTCCCTCTCCGGTTTCTCTCCTGTTTCCCCCCTGTGCCTCTCCTGTTCCTCTCCTGTTCCTCTGCTTTTTCTCTCTTGTTTCTCTCCCTCTCCTGTTTCTCTCCTTTTTCTCTCCTGTTTCTCTCCTGTCCCTCTCCCTTTTCTCCCCTGTTTCTCTCCTGTCTCTTACCGGTTTCTCTCATGTCTCTTACCTGTTTCTCTCCTGTTTCTCTCCTGTTTCTCTCCTGTCCCTCTCCTCTCCCTCTCCTGTTTCTCTCTTGTTTCTCTCATGTCCCTCTCCTGTCTCTCTCCTGTCTCTCTCCTGTTTCTCTCCTGTCTCTCTCCTGTTTCTCTCCTGTCTCTCTCCTGTCTCTCTCCTGTTTCTCTCCTGTCTCTCTCCTGTCTCTCTCCTGTTTCTCTCCTGTTTCTCTCATGTCCCTCTCATGTCCCTCTCCCGTCTCTCTCCTGCTTCTCTCCTGTCTCTCTCCTGTCTCTCTCCTGTTTCTCTCCTGTTTCTCTCCTGTTTCTCTCATGTCCCTCTCTTGTCCCTCTCCTGTTTCCCTCCTGTTTATCTCCTGTCTCTCTCCTGTTTCTCTCCTGTTTCTCTCCTGTTTCTCTAATGTACTCTCCTGTTTCTCTCCTGTGTCTCTCCTTTCTCTTGTTTCTCTCATGTCCCTCTCATGTCCCTCTCATGTCCCTCTCCTGTCCCTCTCCTGTTTCCCTCCTGTTTCTCTCCTATCTCTTACCGGTTTCTCTCATTTCTCTCCTGTTTCTCTCCTGTTTCTCTAATGTGCTCTCCTGTTTCTCTCCTGTTTCTCTCCTTTCTCTTACCTGTTTCTCTCCTGTTTCTCTCCTGTACTCTCCTGTTTCTCTCCTGTGTCTCTCCTGTCTCCTGTTTCTCTCCCGTCCCTCTCCTGTTCCTCTCCTATTTCTCTCCTGTTTCTCTAATGTCCTCTCCTGTTTCTCTCCTGTTTCTCTCCTGTTTCTCTAATGTCCCTCTCCTGTCCCTCCCCTGTTTCTCTCTTGTTTCTCTCTTGTTTCTCTCTTGTTTCTCTCATGTCCCTCTCCTGTCTCTCTCCTGTCTCTCTCCTGTCTCTCTCCTGTCTCTCTCCTGTTTCTCTCATGTCCCTCTCCTGTCTCTCTCCTGTCTCTCTCCTGTTTCTCTCTTGTTTCTCTCCTGTTTCTCTCCTGTCCCTCTCCCTTTCTCCCCTGTTTCTCTCCTGTTTCTCTCCTGTTCCTCTCATTTTTCTCTCTTGTTTCTCTCCTGTCTCCTGTTTCTCTCCTGTTCCTCTCCTGTTTCTCTCCTGTCTCCTGTTTCTCTCCTGTTCCTCTCCTGTTTCTCTCCTTTTTCTCTCCTGTTTCTCTCCTGTCCCTCTCCTTTTTCTCCCCTGTTTCTCTGTTGTCTCCTTTTTCTCTCCTGTCCCTCTTCCGTTTCTCTCCTGTTTCTCCTGTTTCTCTCCTGTTTCTCTCATGTCCCTCTCATGTCCCTCTCCTGTCTCTCTCCTGTTTCTCTCCTGTCTCTCTCCTGTCTCTCTCCTGTTTCTCTCCTGTTTCTCTCAAGTCCCTCTCATGTCCCTCTCTTGTCCCTCTCCTGTTTCCCTCCTGTTTATCTCCTGTCTCTCTCCTGTTTCTCTCCTGTTTCTCTCCTGTTTCTCTAATGTACTCTCCTGTTTCTCTCCTGTGTCTCTCCTTTCTCCTGTTTCTCTCATGTCCCTCTCATGTCCCTCTCATGTCCCTCTCCTGTCCCTCTCCTGTTTCCCTCCTGTTTCTCTCCTATCTCTTACCGGTTTCTCTCCTGTTTCTCTCATTTCTCTCCTGTTTCTCTCCTGTTTCTCTAATGTGCTCTCCTGTTTCTCTCCTGTTTCTCTCCTTTCTCTTACCTGTTTCTCTCCTGTTTCTCTCCTGTACTCTCCTGTTTCTCTCCTGTGTCTCTCCTGTCTCCTGTTTCTCTCCCGTCCCTCTCCTGTTCCTCTCCTATTTCTCTCCTGTTTCTCTAATGTCCTCTCCTGTTTCTCTCCTGTTTCTCTCCTGTTTCTCTAATGTCCCTCTCCTGTCCCTCCCCTGTTTCTCTCTTGTTTCTCTCTTGTTTCTCTCTTGTTTCTCTCATGTCCCTCTCCTGTCTCTCTCCTGTCTCTCTCCTGTCTCTCTCCTGTCTCTCTCCTGTCTCTCTCCTGTTTCTCTCATGTCCCTCTCCTGTCTCTCTCCTGTCTCTCTCCTGTTTCTCTCTTGTTTCTCTCCTGTTTCTCTCCTGTCCCTCTCCCTTTCTCCCCTGTTTCTCTCCTGTTTCTCTCCTGTTCCTCTCATTTTTCTCTCTTGTTTCTCTCCTGTCTCCTGTTTCTCTCCTGTTCCTCTCCTGTTTCTCTCCTGTCTCCTGTTTCTCTCCTGTTCCTCTCCTGTTTCTCTCCTTTTTCTCTCCTGTTTCTCTCCTGTCCCTCTCCCTTTTCTCCCCTGTTTCTCTGTTGTCTCCTTTTTCTCTCCTGTCCCTCTTCCGTTTCTCTCCTGT
This sequence comes from Oncorhynchus mykiss, assembly GCF_013265735.2. Classification (NCBI taxonomy): domain Eukaryota; kingdom Metazoa; phylum Chordata; class Actinopteri; order Salmoniformes; family Salmonidae; genus Oncorhynchus; species Oncorhynchus mykiss. Next base: position 52,407,355 of record NC_048586.1, on the reverse strand, counting down.
ACTCTCCTGTTTCTCTCCTGTGTCTCTCCTGTCTCCTGTTTCTCTCCCGTCCCTCTCCTGTTCCTCTCCTATTTCTCTCCTGTTTCTCTAATGTCCTCTCCTGTTTCTCTCCTGTTTCTCTCCTGTTTCTCTAATGTCCCTCTCCTGTCCCTCCCCTGTTTCTCTCTTGTTTCTCTCTTGTTTCTCTCTTGTTTCTCTCATGTCCCTCTCCTGTCTCTCTCCTGTCTCTCTCCTGTCTCTCTCCTGTCTCTCTCCTGTCTCTCTCCTGTTTCTCTCATGTCCCTCTCCTGTCTCTCTCCTGTCTCTCTCCTGTTTCTCTCTTGTTTCTCTCCTGTTTCTCTCCTGTCCCTCTCCCTTTCTCCCCTGTTTCTCTCCTGTTTCTCTCCTGTTCCTCTCATTTTTCTCTCTTGTTTCTCTCCTGTCTCCTGTTTCTCTCCTGTTCCTCTCCTGTTTCTCTCCTGTCTCCTGTTTCTCTCCTGTTCCTCTCCTGTTTCTCTCCTTTTTCTCTCCTGTTTCTCTCCTGTCCCTCTCCTTTTTCTCCCCTGTTTCTCTGTTGTCTCCTTTTTCTCTCCTGTCCCTCTTCCGTTTCTCTCCTGTTTCTCCTGTTTCTCTCCTGTTTCTCTCATGTCCCTCTCATGTCCCTCTCCTGTCTCTCTCCTGTTTCTCTCCTGTCTCTCTCCTGTCTCTCTCCTGTTTCTCTCCTGTTTCTCTCATGTCCCTCTCATGTCCCTCTCTTGTCCCTCTCCTGTTTCCCTCCTGTTTATCTCCTGTCTCTCTCCTGTTTCTCTCCTGTTTCTCTCCTGTTTCTCTAATGTACTCTCCTGTTTCTCTCCTGTGTCTCTCCTTTCTCCTGTTTCTCTCATGTCCCTCTCATGTCCCTCTCATGTCCCTCTCCTGTCCCTCTCCTGTTTCCCTCCTGTTTCTCTCCTATCTCTTACCGGTTTCTCTCCTGTTTCTCTCATTTCTCTCCTGTTTCTCTCCTGTTTCTCTAATGTGCTCTCCTGTTTCTCTCCTGTTTCTCTCCTTTCTCTTACCTGTTTCTCTCCTGTTTCTCTCCTGTACTCTCCTGTTTCTCTCCTGTGTCTCTCCTGTCTCCTGTTTCTCTCCCGTCCCTCTCCTGTTCCTCTCCTATTTCTCTCCTGTTTCTCTAATGTCCTCTCCTGTTTCTCTCCTGTTTCTCTCCTGTTTCTCTAATGTCCCTCTCCTGTCCCTCCCCTGTTTCTCTCTTGTTTCTCTCTTGTTTCTCTCTTGTTTCTCTCATGTCCCTCTCCTGTCTCTCTCCTGTCTCTCTCCTGTCTCTCTCCTGTCTCTCTCCTGTCTCTCTCCTGTTTCTCTCATGTCCCTCTCCTGTCTCTCTCCTGTCTCTCTCCTGTTTCTCTCTTGTTTCTCTCCTGTTTCTCTCCTGTCCCTCTCCCTTTCTCCCCTGTTTCTCTCCTGTTTCTCTCCTGTTCCTCTCATTTTTCTCTCTTGTTTCTCTCCTGTCTCCTGTTTCTCTCCTGTTCCTCTCCTGTTTCTCTCCTGTCTCCTGTTTCTCTCCTGTTCCTCTCCTGTTTCTCTCCTTTTTCTCTCCTGTTTCTCTCCTGTCCCTCTCCCTTTTCTCCCCTGTTTCTCTGTTGTCTCCTTTTTCTCTCCTGTCCCTCTTCCGTTTCTCTCCTGTTTCTCCTGTTTCTCTCCTGTTTCTGTCCTGTCTCCTGTTTCTGTCCTGTCTCCTGTTTCTCTCCTGTCTCCTGTTCCTCTCCTGTCTCCTGTTCCTCTCCTGTCTCCTGTTCCTCTCCTGTCTCCTGTCCCTCTCCTGTTTCTCTCCTGTTTCTCTCCTGTCTCCTGTTCCTCTCCTGTCTCCTGTTCCTCTCCTGTCTCCCGTACCTCTCCTGTACCTCTCCGGTGCCTCTCCTGTTCCTCTCCCGTTTCTCTCCTGTTCCTCTCCTGTCCCTCTCCTGTTTCTCTCCTGTTTCTCTCCTGTCTCCTGTTCCTCTCCCGTTTCTCTCCTGTTCCTCTCCTGTTCCTCTCCTGTCCCTCTCCTGTTTCTCTCCTGTTCCTCTCCCGTTTCTCTCCTGTCCCTCTCCCGTTTCTCTCCTGTTCCTCTCCCGTTTCTCTCCTGTTCCTCTCCTGTTCCTCTCCTGTCCCTCTCCTGTTTCTCTCCTGTCTCCTGTTCCTCTGCCATTTCTCTCCTGTTTCTCTCCTGTTGCTCTCCTGTTTATTCTGTTCCTCTCCTGTTTCTCTCTTGTTTCTCTCCTGTGTCTCCCCTGTCTCCTTTTTCTCCCCCGTCCCTCTCCTGTTTCTCTCCTGTTTCTCTCCTGTGTCTCTCCTGTCTCCTGTTTCTCTCCCGTCCCTCTCCTGTTTCTCTCCTATTTCTCTCCTGTTTCTCTAATGTCCTCTCCTGTTTCTCTCCTGTTTCTCTCCTGTTTCTCTAATGTCCCTCTCCTGTCCCTCCCCTGTTTCTCTCTTGTTTCTCTCTTGTTTCTCTCTTGTTTCTCTCATGTCTCTCTCCTGTCTCTCTCCTGTCTCTCTCCTGTCTCTCTCCTGTTTCTCTCATGTCCCTCTCCTGTCTCTCTCCTGTCTCTCTCCTGTTTCTCTCTTGTTTCTCTCCTGTTTCTCTCCTGTCCCTCTCCCTTTTCTCCCCTGTTTCTCTCCTGTTTCTCTCCTGTTCCTCTCATTTTTCTCTCTTGTTTCTCTCCTGTCTCCTGTTTCTCTCCTGTTCCTCTCCTGTTTCTCTCCTGTCTCCTGTTTCTCTCCTGTTCCTCTCCTGTTTCTCTCCTTTTTCTCTCCTGTTTCTCTCCTGTCCCTCTCCTTTTTCTCCCCTGTTTCTCTCTTGTCTCTTGTTTCTCTCCTGTCCCTCTCCTTTTTCTCCCCTGTGTCTCTCCTGTTTCTCTGTTGTCTCCTTTTTCTCTCCTGTCCCTCTTCCGTTTCTCTCCTGTTTCTCCTGTTTCTCTCCTGTTTCTGTCCTGTTTCCTGTTTCTCTCCTGTCTCCTGTTTCTCTCCTGTCTCCTGTTCCTCTCCTGTCTCCTGTTCCTCTCCTGTCTCCTGTTCCTCTCCTGTCTCCTGTCCCTCTCCTGTTTCTCTCCTGTTTCTCTCCTGTCTCCTGTTCCTCTCCTGTCTCCTGTTCCTCTCCTGTCTCCTGTACCTCTCCTGTACCTCTCCGGTGCCTCTCCTGTTCCTCTCCCGTTTCTCTCCTGTTCCTCTCCTGTCCCTCTCCTGTTTCTCTCCTGTTTCTCTCCTGTCTCCTGTTCCTCTCCCGTTTCTCTCCTGTTCCTCTCCTGTCCCTCTCCTGTTTCTCTCCTGTTCCTCTCCCGTTTCTCTCCTGTCCCTCTCCCGTTTCTCTCCTGTTCCTCTCCCGTTTCTCTCCTGTTCCTCTCCTGTTCCTCTCCTGTCCCTCTCCTGTTTCTCTCCTGTCTCCTGTTCCTCTGCCGTTTCTCTCCTGTTTCTCTCCTGTTGCTCTCCTGTTTATTCTGTTCCTCTCCTGTTTCTCTCTTGTTTCTCTCCTGTCCCTCTCCTGTTTCTCTCCTGTACTCTCCTGTTTCTCTCCTGTGTCTCCCCTGTCTCCTTTTTCTCCCCCGTCCCTCTCCTGTTTCTCTCCTGTTTCTCTAATGTCCTCTCCTGTTTCTCTAATGTCCCTCTCCTGTCCCTCCCCTGTTTCTCTCTTGTTTCTCTCTTGTTTTTCTCTTGTTTCTCTCTTGTTTTTCTCATGTCCCTCTCCTGTCTCTCTCCTGTCTCTCTCCTGTTTCTCTCTTGTTTCTCTCATGCCCCTCTCCTGTCTCTCTCCTGTTTCTCTCTTGTTTCTCTCCTGTTTCTCTCTTGTTTCTCTCATGTCCCTCTGCTGTTTCTCTCCTGTCTCCTGTTCCTCTCCTGTCTCCTGTTCCTCTCCTGTCTCCTGTACCTCTCCTGTACCTCTCCGGTGCCTCTCCTGTTCCTCTCCCGTTTCTCTCCTGTTCCTCTCCTGTCCCTCTCCTGTCTCTCTCCTGTTTCTCTCCTGTTTCTCTAATGTTTCTCTCCTGTCCCTCTCCTGTTCCTCTCCTGTTCCTCTCCAGTTTCTCTCTTGTTTCTCTCTTGTTTCTCTCCTTTTCCTCTCCTTTTCCTCTCCTTTCTCTCTTGTTTCTCTCATGTCCCTCTCCCGTTTCTCTCCTGTTTCTCTCCTGTCTCCTGTTTTTATCCTGTCCCTCTCCTGTTTCTCTCCTGTTTCTCTCCTGTTTCTCCTGTTTCTCTCCCGTTTCTCTCCTGTTTCCCTCCTGTTTCTCTCTCGTCCCTCTCCTGTTTCTCTCCTGTTGCTCTCCTGTTTCCCTCCTGTGCCTCTCCTGTTCCTCTCCTGTTCCTCTGCTTTTTCTCTCTTGTTTCTCTCTTGTCCCTCTCCTGTTTCTCTCCTTTTTCTCTCCTTTTTCTCTCTTGTTTCTCTCCTGTTTCTCTCCTGTCCCTCTACCTTTTCTCCCCTGTTTCTCTCCTGTTTCCCTCCTGTTCCTCTCATTTTTCTCTCTTGTTTCTCTCCTGTCTCCTGTTTCTCTCCTGTTCCTCTCCTGTTTCTCTCATTTTTCTCTCCTGTTGTTCTCTTGTTTCTCTCCTGTCCCTCTCCTGTTTACCTCCTGTTTCCCTCCTGTGCCTCTCCTGTTCCTCTCCTGTTCCTCTGCTTTTTCTCTCTTGTTTCTCTCTTGTCCCTCTCCTGTTTCTCTCCTTTTTCTCTCCTTTTTCTCTCTTGTTTCTCTCCTGTTTCTCTCCTGTCCCTCTACCTTTTCTCCCCTGTTTCTCTCCTGTTTCCCTCCTGTCCCTCTCCTTTTTCTCTCTTGTTTCTCTCCTGTCCCTCTCCTGTTTCTCTCCTTTTTCTCTCCTGTTCCTCTCCTGTTTCTCCTGTTCCTCTCCTTTTCCTCTCTTGTTTCTCTCTTGTTTCTCTCTTGTCCCTCTCCTGTTCCTCTCCTGTCCCTCTCCTGTTTCTCTCCTTTTCTCTCCTTTTTCTCTCTTGTTTCTCTCCTGTTCCTCTCCTGTTCCTCTCCCTTTTCTCTCCTGTTTCTCTCCTGTTTCTCTCCGGTTTCTCTCCTGTCCCTCTCCTGTTCCCCTCCTGTCCCTCTCCCGTTTCTCTCCTGTCCCTCTCCTGTTTCTCTCCTGTCTCCTTTTTCTCTCTTGTTTCTCTTCTGTTTCTCTCCTGTTGCTCTCCTGTTTATTCTTTTCCTCTCCGGTTTCTCTCTTGTTTCTCTCCTGTCCCTCTCCTGTTTCTCTCCTGTTTCCCTCCTGTTTCCCTCCTGTTTCCCTCCTGTTCCTCTCCTGTTCCTCTCCGGTTTCTCTCCTGTTTCCCTCCTGTTTCTCCTGTTCCTCTCATTTTTCTCTCTTGTTTCTCTCTTGTCCCTCTCCTGTCCCTCTCCTGTCCCTCTCCCTCTCCTGTTTCTCTCCTTTTTTCTCTCCTTTTTCTCTCTTGTTTCTCTCCTGTTTCTCTCCTGTCCCTCTCCCTTTTCTCCCCTGTTTCTCTCCTGTTTCTCCCCTATTCCTCTCCTAACCCTCTCCTTTTTCTCTCTTATTTCTCTCCTGTTTCTCCTGTTTCTCTCCTGTTTCTGTCCTGTCTCCTGTTTCTCTCCTGTCTCCTGTTTCTCTCCTGTCTCTCTCCTGTTTCTCTCCTTTTTCTCTCCTGTTTCTCTCCTGTCCCTCTCCTGTTTCTCCTTTTTCTCTCCTGTCTCCTGTCTCTCTCCTGTTTCTCTCCTGTTTCTCTCCTTTTTCTCTCTTGTTTCTCTCCTGTCCCTCTCCTTTTCTCCCCTGTTTCTCTCCTGTTTCTCTCTTGTCTCCTGTTTCTCTCCTGTCCCTCTCCCGTTTCTCCTGTTTCTCTCCTCTTTCTGTCCTGTCTCCTGTCCCTCTCCTGTCTCCTGCTTCTCTCCTGTTTCTCTCCTGTCCCTCTCCTGTTTCTCTCCTGTTTCTCTCCCGTTTCTCTCCTGTTCCTCTCCTGTTTCTCTCCTGTCCCTCTCCTTTTTCTCTCCTGTCTCCTGTTTCTCTCCTGTTTCTATCCTGTCTGCTGTTTCTCTCCTGTTTCTATCCTGACTGCTGTCCCTCTCCTGTTTCTCTCCTGCCTCCTGTTTCTCTCCTGTTTCTATCCTGTCTGCTGTCCCTCTCCTGTTTCTCTCCTGTTCCTGTCCTGCTCCTCTCCTTTCCCTCTCCTGTTTCTCTCCTGTCTCCTTTTTCTCTCTTGTTTCTCTTCTGTTTCTCTCCTGTTGCTCTCCTGTTTATTCTTTTCCTCTCCGGTTTCTCTCTTGTTTCTCTCCTGTCCCTCTCCTGTTTCTCTCCTGTTTCCCTCCTGTTTCCCTCCTGTTTCCCTCCTGTTCCTCTCCTGTTCCTCTCCGGTTTCTCTCCTGTTTCCCTCCTGTTTATCCTGTTCCTCTCATTTTTCTCTCTTGTTTCTCTCTTGTCCCTCTCCTGTCCCTCTCCTGTCCCTCTCCCTCTCCTGTTTCTCTCCTTTTTTCTCTCCTTTTTCTCTCTTGTTTCTCTCCTGTTTCTCTCCTGTCCCTCTCCCTTTTCTCCCCTGTTTCTCTCCTGTTTCTCCCCTATTCCTCTCCTAACCCTCTCCTTTTTCTCTCTTGTTTCTCTCCTGTTTCTCCTGTTTCTCTCCTGTTTCTGTCCTGTCTCCTGTTTCTCTCCTGTCTCCTGTTTCTCTCCTGTCTCTCTCCTGTTTCTCTCCTGTTTCTCTCCTGTCCCTCTCCTGTTTCTCCTTTTTCTCTCCTGTCTCCTGTCTCTCCTGTTTCTCTCCTGTTTCTCTCCTTTTTCTCTCCTGTTTCTCTCCTGTCCCTCTCCTTTTCTCCCCTGTTTCTCTCCTGTTTCTCTCTTGTCTCCTGTTTCTCTCCTGTCCCTCTCCCGTTTCTCCTGTTTCTCTCCTCTTTCTGTCCTGTCTCCTGTCCCTCTCCTGTCTCCTGCTTCTCTCCTGTTTCTCTCCTGTCCCTCTCCTGTTTCTCTCCTGTTTCTCTCCCGTTTCTCTCCTGTTCCTCTCCTGTTTCTCTCCTGTCCCTCTCCTTTTTCTCTCCTGTCTCCTGTTTCTCTCCTGTTTCTATCCTGTCTGCTGTTTCTCTCCTGTTTCTATCCTGACTGCTGTCCCTCTCCTGTTTCTCTCCTGCCTCCTGTTTCTCTCCTGTTTCTATCCTGTCTGCTGTCCCTCTCCTGTTTCTCTCCTGTCTCCTGTTTCTCTCCTGTTTCTATCCTGTCTGCTGTTTCTCTCCTGTTTCTCTCCTGTTTCTATCCTGTCTGCTGTCCATCTCCTGTTTCTCTCCTGCCTCCTGTTTCTCTCCTATTTCTATCCTGTTTCTATCCCGTCTGCTGTTCCTCCCTTTTCTCTCCTGTTTCTCTCCTGTTTCTCTCCAGTTTCTCTCCTGTTTCTCCCTTTTCTCTTCTGTTTCTCTCCTGTTTCTCTCCTCTTTCTCTCCTGTTTCTCTCCTGCTTCTCTCCTGTTCCTCTCCTGTTTCTCCGGTTCCTCTCCTGTTTCTCCTGTTCCTCTCCTGTTTCTCCTTTTTCTCTCCTGTCTCTCTCCTGTTTCTCTCCTGTTTCTCTCCTGTTTCTCTCCTGTTCCTCTCTTTTTCCTCTCTTTCTCCTTTTCCTCTCCTGTTTCTCTTATGTCCTCTCCTCTTTCTCTCCTTTTACTCTCTTGTTTCTCTCCTGTCTCCTGTTTCTCTCCTGTCCCTCTCCTTTTCTCCCCTGTTTCTCTCCTGTTTCTCTCCTGTTTCTCTCCTGTCTCCTGTTCCTCTCCTGTTTCTCTCCTCTCCCTCTCATGTTCCTCTCCTGTCACTCTCCTGTCCCTCTCCTGTTTCTCTCCTGTTTCTCTCCTGTCCCTCTTCTTTTCCTCTCCTGTCCCTCTCCCGTTTCTCTCCTTTCCCTCTTCTGTCCCTCTCCTGTTTCTCTCCTGTTTCTTTCCTGTCCCTCTCCTGTTTCTCTCCTGTCCCTCTCCTTTTTCTCTCCTGTTTCTCTCCCGTTTCCCTCCTGTTTCTCTCCCGTTTCTCTCCTGTTCCTCTCCTGTTTCTCTCCTGTCCCTCTTATTTTCCTCTCCTGTCCCTCTCCCGTTTCTCTCCTTTCCCTCTCCTGTCCCTCTCCTGTTTCTCTCCTGTTTCTTTCCTGTCCCTCTCCTGTTTCTCTCCTGTCCCTCTCCTGTTTCTCTCCTGTTTCTCTCCCGTTTCCCTCCTGTTTCTCTCCTGTTTCTATCCTGTCTGCTGTTTCTCTCCTGTTTCTATCCTGTCTGCTGTCCATCTCCTGTTTCTCTCCTGCCTCCTGTTTCTCTCCTATTTCTATCCTGTTTCTATCCCGTCTGCTGTTCCTCCCTTTTCTCTCCTGTTTCTCTCCTGTTTCTCTCCTGTTTCTCTCCTGTTTCTCCCTTTTCTCTTCTGTTTCTCTCCTGTTTCTCTCCTCTTTCTCTCCTGTTTCTCTCCTGTCCCTCTCATGTTCCTCTCCTGTTTCCCTCCTGTTTCCTCCCTGTTTCCCTCCTGTTTCTCTCCTTTTTATCTCTTGTTTCTCTCCTGTCTCCTGTCCCTCTCCTGTTTCTCTCATGCCTCCTGTTTCCCTCCTGTTTCCCTCCTGTTTCTCTCCTGTCCCTCTCCTGCTCCTCTCCTGTTTCCCTCCTGTTTCCTCTCCTGTTTCCCTCCTGTTTCCCTCCTGTTTCTCTCCTGTCCCTCTCATGTTCCTCTCCTGTTTCCCTCCTGTTTCTCTCCTGTCCCTCTCATGTTCCTCTCCTGTTTCCCTCCTGTTTCTCTCCTTTTTATCTCTTGTTTCTCTCCTGTCTCCTGTCCCTCTCCTGTTTCTCTCATGCCTCCTGTTTCCCTCCTGTTTCCCTCCTGTTTCCCTCCTGTTTCTCTCCCGTCCTGTTTCCCTCCTGTTTCCCTCCTGTTTCCCTCCTGTTTCTCTCCTGTCCCTCTCATGTTCCTCTCCTGTTTCCCTCCTGTTTCCTCTCCTGTTTCCCTCCTGTTTCTCTCCTTTTTATCTCTTGTTTCTCTCCTGTCTCCTGTCCCTCTCCTGTTTCTCTCATGCCTCCTGTTTCCCTCCTGTTTCTCTCCTGTCCCTCTCATGTTCCTCTCCTGTTTCCCTCCTGTTTCTCTCCTTTTTATCTCTTGTTTCTCTCCTGTCTCCTGTCCCTCTCCTGTTTCTCTCATGCCTCCTGTTTCCCTCCTGTTTCCCTCCTGTTTCTCTCCTGTCCCTCTCATGTTCCTCTCCTGTTTCCCTCCTGTTTCTCTCCTTTTTATCTCTTGTTTCTCTCATGCCTCCTGTTTCCCTCCTGTTTCCCTCCTGTTTCCCTCCTGTTTCTCTCCTGTCCCTCTCCTGTTCCTCTCCTGTTTCCCTCCTGTTTCCTCTCCTGTTTCCCTCCTGTTTCCCTCCTGTTTCTCTCCTGTTTCTATCCTGTTTCTATCCCGTCTGCTTTTCCTCCCTTTTCTCTCCTGTTTCTCTCCTGTTTCTCTCCTGTTTCTCCCTTTTCTCTTCTGTTTCTCTCCTGTTCCTCTCCTGTTTCTCTCCTGTCCCTCTCCTGTTTCTCTCCTCTTTCTCTCCTGTTCCTCTCCCCTTTCTCTCTTGTTTCTCTCCTGTCTCTCTCCTGTCCCTCTCCTTTTTCTCCCATATTTCTCTCCTGTTTCTCTTTTGTTTCTCTCCTGTTTCTCTCTTGTTTCTCTCCTGTTCCTTTCCTGTTCCTCTACTTGTTCTCTCTTGTTTCTCTCCTGTCTCTTGTTTCTCTCCTGTCTCCTGTTTCTCTCCTGTCTCCTGTTTCTCTACTGTCCCTCTCCTGTCCCTCTCCTGTTTATCTCCCTTTTCTCTCCTTTTTCTCTCCTTTTTCTCTCTTGTTTCTCTCCTGTTTCTCTCCTGTCCCTCTCCTTTTTCTCCCCTGTTTCCCTCCTGTTTCTCTCCTGTCCCTCTCATGTTCCTCTCCTGTTTCCCTCCTGTTTCCTCTCCTGTTTCTCTCCTTTTTATCTCTTGTTTCTCTCCTGTCTCCTGTCCCTCTCCTGTTTCTCTCATGCCTCCTGTTTCCCTCCTGTTTCCCTCCTGTTTCTCTCCTGTCCCTCTCCTGTTTCTCTCATGCCTCCTGTTTCCCTCCTGTTTCCCTCCTGTTTCCTCTCCTGTTTCCCTCCTGTTTCTCTCCTTTTTATCTCTTGTTTCTCTCCTGTCTCCTGTCCCTCTCCTGTTTCTCTCATGCCTCCTGTTTCCCTCCTGTTTCTCTCCTGTCCCTCTCCTGCTCCTCTCCTGTTTCCCTCCTGTTTCCTCTCCTGTTTCCCTCCTGTTTCCCTCCTGTTTCTCTCCTGTTTCTATCCTGTTTCTATCCCGTCTGCTGTTCCTCCCTTTTCTCTCCTGTTTCTCTCCTGTTTCTCCCTTTTCTCTTCTGTTTCTCTCCTGTTCCTCTCCTGTTTCTCTCCTGTCCCTCTCATGTTTCTCTCCTCTTTCTCTCCTGTTCCTCTCCCCTTTCTCTCTTGTTTCTCTCCTGTCTCTCTCCTGTCTCTCTCCTTTTTCTCCCCTATTTCTCTCCTGTTTCTCTCCTGTTTCTCTTTTGTTTCTCTCCTGTTTCTCTCTTGTTTCTCTCCTGTTCCTTTCCTGTTCCTCTACTTGTTCTCTCTTGTTTCTCTCCTGTCTCCTGTTTCTCTCCTGTCTCCTGTTTCTCTCCTGTCTCCTGTTTCTCTACTGTCCCTCTCCTGTCCCTCTCCTGTTTCTCTCCTTTTTCTCTCCTTTTTCTCTCCTTTTTCTCTCTTGTTTCTCTCCTGTTTCTCTCCTGTCCCTCTCCTTTTTCTCCCGTTTCTCTCCTGTTTCTCTCCTGTCCCTCTCCTGTCCCTCTCCTGTTTCTCTCCTTTTTCTCTCATTTTTCTCTCCTTTTTCTCTCTTGTTTCTCTCCTGTTTCTCTCCTGTCCCTCTCCTTTTTCTCCCCTGTTTCTCTCCTGTTTCTCTCCCTCTCCCGTTTCTCTCCTGTTTCTCCTGTTTCTCTCCTGTTTCTGTCCTGTCTCCTGTTTCTCTCCTGTCTCCTGATCCTCTCCTGTTTCTCTCCTGTTTCTCTCCTGCCCCTCTCCTGTTTCTCTCCTGCCCCTCTCCTGTTTCTCTCCTTTTCCTCTCCTGTTTCTCTCCTGTTTCTCTCCTGTTCCCCTCCTGTTTCTTGTTTCTCTCCTGTTTCTCTCCTGTTTCTCCCTTTTCTCTCCTTTCTCCTGTTTCTCTCCTGTTTCTCGCCTGGCCCTCTCCTGTTTCTCTCCTCTATCCTGTTTCTCTTCCGTTTCTCTCCTGTCCTTCTCCTGTTTCGCTCCTGTTTCTAACCTGTCTGCTGTTTCTCTCCTGTTTCTCTCCTGTCCCTCTCCTGTTTCTATCCTGTTTGCTGTTTCTCTCCTGTTTCTCTCCTTTCTCCTGTTTCTCTCATGTTTCTCTAATGTCCCTCTCATGTCTCTCTCCCATTTCTCTCCTGTTTCTCTAATGTCCCTCTCCTGTCTCTCTTCTGTTTCTCTCCTGTTTCTCTTTTGTTTCTCTCCTGTTTCTCTCTTGTTTCTCTCCTGTTCCTTTCCTGTTCCTCTACTTTTTCTCTCTTGTTTCTCTCCTGTCTCCTGTTTCTCTCCTGTCTCCTGTTTCTCTTCTGTCTCCTGTTTCTCTTCTGTCCCTCTCCTGTCCCTCACCTGTCCCTCTCCTGTCCCTCTCCTTTTTCTCCCCTGTTTCTCTCTTGTTTCTCTCCTTTTTCTCTCTTGTTTCTCTCCTGTCTCCTGTTTCTCTCCTGTCCCTCTCCCTTTTCTCCCCTGTTTCTCTCTTGTTTCTCTCCTGTTTCTCTCCTGTCTCCTTTTTCTCTCATTTTTCTCTCCTTTTTCTCTCTTGTTTCTCTGTGTAAGGGGATAAAGAATATGTGCATAAGGATATATGAATGAGTGATGGTACAGAGCAGCATAGGCAAGATACAGTAGATGGTATCGAGTACAGTATATACATATGAGATGAGTATGTAAACAAAGTGGCATAGTTAAAGTGGCTAGTGATACATGTATTACATAAGGATACAGTCGATGATGTAGAGTACAGTATATACGTATGCATATGAGATGAATAATGTAGGGTAAGTAACATTATATAAGGTAGCATTGTTTAAAGTGGCTAGTGATATATTTACATCATTTCCCATCAATTCCCATTATTAAGTGGCTGGAGTTGAGTCAGTGTCAGTGTGTTGGCAGCAGCCACTCAATGTTAGTGGTGGCTGTTTAACAGTCTGATGGCCTTGAGATAGAAGCTGTTTTTCAGTCTCTCGGTCCCAGCTTTGATGCACCTGTACTGACCTCGCCTTCTGGATGATAGCGGGGTGAACAGGCAGTGGCTCGGGTGGTTGATGTCCTTGATGATCTTTATGGCCTTCCTGTGACATCGGGTGGTGTAGGTGTCCTGGAGGGCAGGTAGTTTGCCCCCGGTGATGCGTTGTGCAGACCTCACCACCCTCTGGAGAGCCTTACGGTTGAGGGCGGAGCAGTTGCCGTACCAGGCGGTGATACAGCCCGCCAGGATGCTCTCGATTGTGCATCTGTAGAAGTTTGTGAGTGCTTTTGGTGACAAGCCGAATTTCTTCAGCCTCCTGAGGTTGAAGAGGCGCTGCTGCGCCTTCTTCACAATGCTGTCTGTGTGTGTGGACCAATTCAGTTTGTCTGTGATGTGTATGCCGAGGAACTTAAAACTTGCTACCCTCTCCACTACTGTTCCATCGATGTGGATAGGGGGGTGTTCCCTCTGCTGTTTCCTGAAGTCCACAATCATCTCCTTAGTTTTGTTGACGTTGAGTGTGAGGTTATTTTCCTGACACCACACTCCGAGGGCCCTCACCTCCTCCCTGTAGGCCGTCTCGTCGTTGTTGGTAATCAAGCCTACCACTGTCGTGTCGTCCGCAAACTTGATGATTGAGTTGGAGGCGTGCGTGGCCACGCAGTCGTGGGTGAACAGGGAGTACAGGAGAGGGCTCAGAACGCACCCTTGTGGGGCCCCAGTGTTGAGGATCAGCGGGGAGGAGATGTTGTTGCCTACCCTCACCACCTGGGGGCGGTGCACAGGGCGGGGCACAGGGCGGGGTCGAGACCCAGGGTCTCGAGCTTGATGACGAGCTTGGAGGGTACTATGGTGTTGAATGCCGAGCTGTAGTCAATGAACAGCATTCTCACATAGGTATTCCTCTTGTCCAGATGGGTTAGGGCGGTGTGCAGTGTGGTTGAGATTGCATCGTCTGTGGACCTATTTGGGCGGTAAGCAAATTGGAGTGGGTCTAGGGTGTCAGGTAGGGTGGAGGTGATATGGTCCTTGACTAGTCTCTCAAAGCACTTCATGATGACGGAAGTGAGTGCTACGGGGCGGTAGTCGTTTAGCTCAGTTACCTTAGCTTTCTTGGGAACAGGAACAATGGTGGCCCTCTTGAAGCATGTGGGAACAGCAGACTGGTATAGGGATTGATTGAATATGTCCGTAAACACACCGGCCAGCTGGTCTGCGCATGCTCTGAGGGCGCGGCTGGGGATGCCGTCTGGGCCTGCAGCCTTGCGAGGGTTAACACGTTTAAATGTCTTACTCACCTCGGCTGCAGTGAAGGAGAGACCGCATGTTTTCGTTGCAGGCCGTGTCAGTGGCACTGTATTGTCCTCAAAGCGGGCAAAAAAGTTATTTAGTCTGCCTGGGAGCAGGACATCCTGGTCCGTGACTGGGCTGGATTTCTTCCTGTAGTCCGTGATTGACTGTAGACCCTGCCACATGCCTCTTGTGTCTGAGTCGTTGAATTGAGATTCTACTTTGTCTCTGTACTGACGCTTAGCTTGTTTGATAGCCTTGCGGAGGGAATAGCTGCACTGTTTGTATTCGGTCATGTTACCAGACACCTTGCCCTGATTAAAATCAGTGGTTCGCGCTTTCAGTTTCACGCGAATGCTGCCATCAATCCACGGTTTCTGGTTAGGGAATGTTTTAATCGTTGCTATGGGAACGACATCTTCAACGCACGTTCTAATGAACTCACACACCGAATCAGCGTATTCGTCAATGTTGTTGTCTGACGCAATACGTCAAACAACATTTCTCCTGTTTCTCTCCTGTTTCTGTCCTGTCTCCTGTTTCTCTCATGTCTCCTGTTTCTCTCCTGTTTCTCTCCTGTCCCTCTGCTGTTTCTCTCCTGTTCCTCTCTTGTTTCTCTCCTGTTTCTCTCATGTTTCTATCCTGTCTGCTGTTTCTCTCCTGTTTCTATCCTGTCTGCTGTCCCTCTCCTGTTTCTATCCTGCCTCCTGTTTCTCTCTTGTCTCCCGTTTCTCTCCTGTCCCTCTCCTGTTTCAACCCTGTTTCTCTGCTGTTTCTCTCCTGTTTATCTCATGTTTCTATCCTGTCTGCTGTCCCTCTCCTGTTTCTCTCCTGCCTCCTGTTTCTCTCCTGTCTCCTGTTTCTCTCCTGTATCCTGTTCCTCTCCTGTTTCTCTCCTGTTTCTCTCCTGTTTCTCTCCTGTCCCTCTCCCATTTCTCTCCTGTTTCTCTCCTGTCTCCTGTTCCTCTCCTGTTTCTGTCCTGTATCCTGTTCCTCTCCTGTTTCTCTCCTGTTTCTCTCCTGTCCCTCTCCCATTTCTCTCCTGTTCCTCTCCTGTTTCTCTCCTGTTTCTCTCCTGTTTCTATCCTGTCTGCTGTTTCTCTCCTGTTTCTCTCCTGTCCCACTCCTGTTTCTATCCTGTTTGCTGTTTATCTCCTGTTTCTCGCCTGTTTCTCGCCTGTCCCTCTCCTATTTCTCTCCTGTCTCCTGTTTCTCTCCTGTTTCTATCCTGTTTCTCGCCTGTCCCTCTCCTGTTTCTCTCCTGTTTCTCTCCTGTCTCCTGTTTCTCTCCTGTCTCCTGTTTCTCTCCTGTTTCTCGACTGTTTCTCGCCTGTCCCTCTCTTGTTTCTCTCCTGTCTCCTGTTTCTCGCCTGTCCCTCTCCTGTTTCTCTCCTGTCTCCTGTTTCTCTCCTGTTTCTATCCTGTCTGCTGTTTCTCTCCTGTTTCTCTCCTGTTTCTCTCCTGTTTCTCTCCTCTTTCTCTCCTGTCCCTCTTCTGTTTCTCTCCTCTTTCTCTCCTGTCCCTCTCCTGTTTCTCTCCTGTTTCTGTCCTGTCCCTCTCCTGTTTTTCTCCTGTTTCTCCTGTTTCTCTCCTGTTTCTGTCCTGTCTCCTGTTTCTCTCCTGTCTCCTGTTTCTC
Organism: Oncorhynchus mykiss; assembly: GCF_013265735.2. Lineage (NCBI taxonomy): Eukaryota > Metazoa > Chordata > Actinopteri > Salmoniformes > Salmonidae > Oncorhynchus > Oncorhynchus mykiss. The sequence continues at coordinate 52,392,246 of NC_048586.1, read as the reverse complement.
TCCTGTATCCTGTTCCTCTCTTGTTTCTCTGCTGTTTCTCTCCTGTTTCTCTCCTGTCCCTCTCCCATTTCTCTCCTGTTTCTCTCCTGTCTCCTGTTCCTCCCCTGTCCCTCTCCTGTTTCTCTCCTGTTTCTCTCCTGTTTCTATCCTGTCTGCTGTTTCTCTCCTGTTTCTCTCCTGTCCTTCTCCTGTTTCTATCCTGTTTGCTGTTTCTCTCCTGTTTCTCTCTTGTCTCCTGTTTCTCTCCTGTTTCTCTCCTGTCTCCTGTTTCTCTCTTGTCTCCTGTTCCTCTCCTGTTTCTCTCCTGTTTCACTCCTGTCCCTCTCGCGTTTCACTCCTGTTTCTCTCCTGTCTCCTGTTCCTCTCCTGCCCCTCTCCTGCTTCCCTCCTGTTTCTCTCCTGTTTCTCTCCTGTTTCTCTCCTGTTTCTCGCCTGTCCCTCTCCTGTTCCTCTCCTGTTTCCCTCCTGTATCTCTCCTGTCTCCTGTTTCTCTCCTGTCTCCTGTCCCTCACCTGTTTCTATCCTGTCTGCTCTTTCTCTCCTGTCCCTCTCCTGTTTCTCTCCTGTTTCTCTCCTGTCTCCTGTCCCTCACCTGTTTCTATCCTGTCTGCTCTTTCTCTCCTGTCCCTCTCCTGTTTCTCTCCTGTTTCTCTCCTGTCCCTCTCCCATTTCTCTCCTGTTTCTCTCCTGTCTCCTGTTCCTCTTCTGTTCCTCTCATGTTTCTCTCCTGTTTCTATCCTGTCTGCTGTTTCTCTCCTGTTTCTCTCCTGTCCCTCTCCTGTTTCTATCCTGTTTGCTGTTTCTCTTCTGTTTCTCTCCTGTCTCCTGTTTCTCTCCTGTCTCCTGTTTCTCTCCTGTCTCCTGTTTCTCTTCCTCTCCTGTTTCTCTCCTGTCTCCTGTTTCTCTCCTGTGTCTCCTGTTTCTCTCCTGTTTCTCTCCTGTCTCCTGTTTCTCTCCTGTTTCTCTCCTGTCTCCTGTTTCTCTCCTGTCTCCTGTTCCTCTCTTTTTTCTCTCCTGTTTCTCTCCTGTCTCATGTTTCTCTCCTGTCTCCTGTTTCTCTCCTGTTTCTCTCCTGTCTCCTGTTTCTCTCCTGTTTCTCTCCTGTTCATCTCCTGTTTCTCTCCTGTGTCTCCTGTTTCTCTCCTGTCTCTCCTGTTTCTCTCCTGTTTCTCTCCTGTTTCTCTCCTGTTTCTTCCCACTGTCGTAGCAGAGTTTGTCATTCTGCTTCTGGCCTTCCCCCTCCTCCTCATCCTCCTCATTATCCTCCTCACTAGCCTGCTCCTCACCAGCCTGCTCCTTCCTTTGTTCTGCCTGTCTCTCTGTCCTCTGTCTCTCTGTCCTCTGTCTCTCTGTCCTCTGCACTCGATTTAAACACACAGGCTCTTTATGCTCCCGTGGCAGAGAGAGAGCACACACTGTGCTTGATTCCCAAATGGCACCCTATTCCATATATTGTGCACTATTTTATATCCTATGGGTTCTGGTCAAAAGTAGTGCACTATAAAGGGAATAGATTGTCATTTGGAACAATTCCACACTGTGAGAGTTGCTGTTGGTTTTCTAGGTGCTGCCTATGTGGCTCTGTTGTTTCCCTTCTCAGTATGAACTGAACTGGTCTTGTCTGTTTCCCTTCTCAATATGAATTGAACTGGTCTGGTCTGTTAGCCTTCTCAATATGAACTGAACTGGACTGGTCTGTTTCCCTTTCAATATGAACTGGTCTGTTTCCCTTGTCAGTATGAACTGAACTGGTCTGTTTCCCTTTCAATATGAACTGAACTGGTCTGGTCTGTTTCCCTTCTCAGTATGAACTGAACTGGTCTGGTCTGTTTCCCTTCTCAGTATGAACTGAACTGGTCTGGTCTGTTTCCCTTATTAATATGCACTGAATTGGTCTGTTTCCCTTCTCAATATGAACTGAACTGGTCTGATCTGTTTCCCTTTCAATATGAACTGAACTGGTCTGATCTGTTTCCCTTTCAATATGAACTGAACTGGTCTGTTTCACTTTCAATATGAACTGAACTGGTCTGATCTGTTTCCCTTTCAATATGAACTGAACTGGTCTGTTTCCCTTTCAATATGAACTGAACTAGTCTGATCGGTTTCCCTTTCAATATGAACTGAACTGGTCTGTTTCCCTTTCAATATGAACTGAACTAGTCTGATCGGTTTCCCTTTCAATATGAACTGGTCTGATCTGTTTCCCTTTCAATATGAACTGGTCTGGTCTGTTTCCCTTTCAATATGAACTGGTCTGGTCTGTTTCCCTTTCAATATGAACTGAACTGGTCTGTTTCCCTTTCAATATGAACTGAACTCGTCTGTTTCTCTTTCAATATGAACTGAACTGGTCTGTTTCCCTTTCAATATGAACTGAACTCGTCTGTTTCTCTTTCAATATGAACTGAACTGGTCTGTTTCCCTTTCAATATGAACTGAACTGGTCTGGTCTGTTTCACTTTCAATATGAACTGAACTAGTCTGATCTGTTTCCCTTTCAATATGAACTAGTCTGATCTGTTTCCCTTTCAATATGAACTGGTCTGATCTGTTTCCCTTTCAATATGAACTGGTCTGATCTGTTTCCCTTTCAATATGAACTGGTCTGGTCTGTTTCCCTTTCAATATGAACTTAACTGGTCTGGTCTGTTTCCCTTTCAATATGAACTGAACTGGTCTGGTCTGTTTCCCTTTCAATATGAACTGGTCTGGTCTGTTTCCCTTTCAATATGAACTTAACTGGTCTGGTCTGTTTCCCTTTCAATATGAACTGAACTGGTCTGGTCTGTTTCCCTTTCAATATGAACTTAACTGGTCTGGTCTGTTTCCCTTTCAATATGAACTGGTCTGTTTCCCTTTCAATATGAACTGGTCTGATCTGTTTCCCTTTCAATATGAACTGGTCTGGTCTGTTTCCCTTTCAATATGAACTTAACTGGTCTGGTCTGTTTCACTTTCAATATGAACTGAACTAGTCTGATCTGTTTCCCTTTCAATATGAACTGAACTCGTCTGTTTCCCTTTCAATATGAACTGACCTCGTCTGTTTCCCTTTTAATATGAACTGAACTGGTTTGGTCTGTTTCCCTTTCAATATGAACTGAACTCGTCTGTTTCCCTTTCAATATGAACTGAACTGGTCTGTTTCCCTTTCAATATGAACTGGTCTGATCTGTTTCCCTTTCAATATGAACTGGTCTGATCTGTTTCCCTTTCAATATGAACTGGTCTGGTCTGTTTCCCTTTCAATATGAACTTAACTGGTCTGGTCTGTTTCCCTTTCAATATGAACTGAACTCGTCTGTTTCCCTTTCAATATGAACTGGTCTGATCTGTTTCCCTTTCAATATGAACTGGTCTGATCTGTTTCCCTTTCAATATGAACTGGTCTGGTCTGTTTCCCTTTCAATATGAACTTAACTGGTCTGGTCTGTTTCCCTTTCAATATGAACTGAACTGGTCTGGTCTGTTTCCCTTCTCAATATGAACTGAACTGGTCTGGTCTGTTTCCCTTCTTAGTATGAACTGAACTGGTCTGGTCTGTTTCCCTTCTCAGTATGAACTGAACTGGTCTGTTCTGTTTTCCTTCTCAATATGAATGGGCGATCTGGTCAACTTTGGAACTCTCCTGTTTAGTAATCAGAGACAGACCAGATAGCTGAGTTAACAGCCCTGGTACATGGTGTGTGTGTGTGTGTGTGTGCTCAAGGTGCAGTGTGTTGGCACTCCATTCTGCTGGTCAATGTTCAACCAAAGTCCTGACTTCAGGGAAATCCCCAGTGTTACTGCTTGTATGTGCTGGTGTGTGTCCAGCCGTAGGTCTACTTCGTTATTGCACAATAGGCCTAATAAGAATGTACCTGCTCATTGGGAATGCACTGCATTGACCGTTACAGTAGTCAGGATTCTGTCTTGTGAATCATTTTGTAGGGAGTCATTAAGGATCCTGTCTCGGAGCTCCACGGACAATTCCTTTGACCTCTTGGTTTGGTTTTTGCTCTGACATGCACTGTCAACTGTGGGACCTTATATAGCCTCACATATACAGTCACATATAGAATCACATACAGTGGGGCAAAAAAGTATTTAGTCAGCCAAGTGTGCAAGTTCTCCCACTTAAAAAGATGAGAGAGGCCTGTAATTTTCACCATAGGTACACTTCAACTATGACAGACAAAATGAGAAAAAGAATTCCTGAAAATCACATTGAAGGATTTTTAATGAATTTATTAGCAAATTATGGTGGAAAATAAGTATTTGGTCAATAACAAAAGTTTATCTCAATACTTTGTTATATACCCTTTGTTGGCAATGACAGAGGTCAAACGTTTTCTGTAAGTCTTCACAAGTTTTTCACACACTGTTTTGGCCCATTCCTCCATGTAGATCTCCCCTAGAGCAGTGATGTTTTGGGGCTGTTGCTGGGCAACACAGACTTTCAACTCCCTCCGAAGATTTTCTATGGGATTGAGATCTGGAGACTGGCTAGGCCACTGGCTAGACCTTGAATGTGGTCTTGTATGTCTTCCATTTCCTAATAATTGCTCCCACAGTTGATTTATTCAAGCCAAGCTGCTTAACTATTGCAGATTCAGTCTTCCCAGCCTGGTGCAGGTCTACAGTTTTGTTTCTGGTGTCCTTTGACAGCTCTTAGGTCTCGGCCATAGTGGAGTTTGGAGTGTGACTGTTTGAGGTTGTGGACAGGTGTCTTTTATACTGATAACAAGTTCAAACAGGTGCCATTAATACAGGTAACGAGTGGAGGACAGAGGAGCCTCTTAAAGAAGAAGTTACAGGTCTGTGAGAGCCAGAAATCTTGAGTTTTATATAGAATCACATATACAATCACATATAGAGTGTTATATAGAATCACATATAGAATCACATATAACATCACATATAGAGTGTTCTATAGAATCACATATAGAATCACATATAGAATCACATATAGAGTGTTATATAGATTCACATATAGAATCACATATAGAGTGTTATATAGAATCACATATAGAATCACATATTAAATCACATATAGAGTGTTATATAGAAACACATATAAAATCACATATAGAGTGTTATATAGAATCACATATTAAATCACATATAGAATCACATATAGAGTGTTATATAGAATCACATATTAAATCACATATAGAATCACATATAGAGTGTTATATAGAATCACATATAGAGTTTTATATAGAATCACATATAGAGTTTTATATAGAATCACATATAGAGTTTTATATAGAATCACATATAGAATCACATATATGGTGTTATATAGAATCACATATAGAGTTTTATATAGAATCACATATAAAATCACATATAGAGTGTTATATAGAATCACATATAGAATCACATATAGAATCACATATAGAGTGTTATATAGAATCACATATAGAATCACATATAGAATCACATATAGAATCACATATAGAGTGTTATATAGAATCACATATAGAGTGTTATATAGAATCACATATAGAATCATATATATGGTGTTATATAGAATCACATATAGAATCACATATAGAATCACATATAGAATCACATATAGAGTGTTATATAGAATCACATATAGAGTGTTATATAGAATCACATATAGAGTGTTATATAGAATCACATATAGAATCATATATATGGTGTTATATAGAATCACATATAGAATCACATATAGAATCACATATAGAATCACATATAGAGTGTTATATAGAATCACATATAGAGTGTTATATAGAATCACATATAGAGTGTTATATAGAATCACATATATAATCATATATATGGTGTTATATAGAATCACATATAGAATCACATATAGAATCACATATAGAATCACATATAGAGTGTTATATAGAATCACATATAGAGTTTTATATAGAATCACATATAGAGTTTTATATAGAATCACATATAGAGTGTTATATAGATTCACATATAGATTCTTATATAGAGTAACATATAGAATCACATATAGAGTGTTATATAGAATCACATATAGAGTTTTATATAGAATCACATATAGAGTTTTATATAGAATCACATATAGAGTGTTATATAGATTCACATATAGATTCTTATATAGAGTAACATATAGAATCACATATAGAGTTTTATATAGAGTAACATATAGAATGTTATATGGAATTATATGTAGAATCACATAGTATCACATATATAGTCACATTTAGAATCACATATATAGTAACATATAAAATCACATGTAGAATCACATATAGAATCACATATATAGGTACATATAGAATCACATATATAGATAGGTACACATAGAATCACAAATAGAATCACATATAGAATCACATATACAGTGCCTTGCGAAAGTATTCGGCCCCCTTGAACTGTGCGACCTTTTGCCACATTTCAGGCTTCAAACATAAAGATATAGAACTGTATTTTTTTGTGAAGAATCAACAACAAGTGGGACACAATCATGAAGTGGAACGACATTTATTGGATATTTCAAACTTTTTTAACAAATCAAAAACTGAAAAATTGGGCGTGCAAAATTATTCAGCCCCTTTACTTTCAGTGCAGCAAACTCTCTCCAGAAGTTCAGTGAGGATCTCTGAATGATCCAATGTTGACCTAAATGACTAATGATGATAAATACAATCCACCTGTGTGTAATCAAGTCTCCGTATAAATGCACCTGCACTGTGATAGTCTCAGAGGTCCGTTAAAAGCGCAGAGAGCATCATGAAGAACAAGGAACACACCAGGCAGGCCCGAGATACTGTTGTGAAGAAGTTTAAAGCCGGATTTGGATACAAAAAGATTTCCCAAGCTTTAAACATCCCAAGGAGCACTGTGCAAGCGATAATATTGAAATGGAAGGAGTATCAGACCACTGCAAATCTACCAAGACCTGGCCGTCCCTCTAAACTTTCAGCTTATGCAAGGAGAAGACTGATCAGAGATGCAGCCAAGAGGCCCATGATCACTCTGGATGAACTGCAGAGATCTACAGCTGAGGTGGGAGACTCTGTCCATAGGACAACAATCAGTCGTATATTGCACAAATCTGGCCTTTATGGAAGAGTGGCAAGAAGACAGCCATTTCTTAAAGATATCCATAAAAAGTGTCGTTTAAAGTTTGCCACAAGCCACCTGGGAGACACACCAAACATGTGGAAGAAGGTGTTCTGGTCAGATGAAACCAAAATTGAACTTTTTGGCAACAATGCAAAACGTTATGTTTGGCGTAAAAGCAACACAGCTCATCACCCTGAAAACTGTCAAACATGGTGGTGGCAGCATCATGGTTTGGGCCTGCTTTTCTTCAGCAGTGACTGGGAAGATGGTTAAAATTGATGGGAAGATGGATGGAGCCAAATACAGGACCATTCTGGAAGAAAACCTGATGGAGTCTGCAAAAGACCTGAGACTGGGACGGAGATTTGTCTTCCAACAAGACAATGATCCAAAACATAAAGCAAAATCTACAATGGAATGGTTCAAAAATAAACATATCCAGGTGTTAGAATGGCCAAGTCAAAGTCCAGACCTGAATCCAATCGAGAATCTGTGGAAAGAACTGAAAACTGCTGTTCACAAATGCTCTCCATCCAACCTCACTGAGCTCGAGCTGTTTTGCAAGGAGGAATGGGAAAAAATTTCAGTCTCTCGATGTGCAAAACTGATAGAGACATACCCCAAGCGACTTACAGCTGTAATCGCAGCAAAAGGTGGTCCTACAAAATATTAACTTAAGGAGGCTGAATAATTTTGCACGCCCAATTTTTCAGTTTTTGATTTGTTACAAAAGTTTGAAATATCCAATAAATGTCGTTCCACTTCATGATTGTGTCCCACTTGTTGTTGATTCTTCACAAAAATATACAGTTTTATATCTTTATGTTTGAAGCCTGAAATGTGGCAAAAGGTCGCAAAGTTCAAGGGGGCCGAATACTTTCGCACGGCACTGTATAGGTGCATATAGAATCACATGTAGAATCACATATATAGGTACATATAGAATCACATATATAGGCACATATAGAATCACATATAGAATCACATATATAGGCACATATAGAATCACATATATAGGTACATATAGAATCACTTGTAGAATCACATATAGATTCACATATATAGGTACATATAGAATCACATATATAGGTACATATAGAATCACATGTAGAATCACATATAGAATCACATATATAGGTACATATAGAATCACATTTATAGGCACATATAGAATCACATATATAGGCACATATAGAATCACATATAGAATCACATATATAGGTACATATAGAATCACTTGTAGAATCACATATAGATTCACATATATAGGTACATATAGAATCACATGTAGAATCACATATAGAATCACATAAGGCAATCCACGCCAAGCCCATTATACCCCAGAATCGAATCTGATTTTACTGTTTAAGGCAATGTGTGTAAATGTGTCTGATTTTAGCTGAGATTATAGTTCTTTAAACCTATTCTGACACCTCTTGATTGGTTTGAGGATCTCTGTTGCCTTAAATGTAAAAAATAAATAAAGCCCTTGAATGAGTGTCCAAACTTTTGACTAGTTTTGGGTGTGTATCTAATATATATATTTCTCATGTCATTGCTTACATGTATGCATAAATAAGACATTATAGATGCCAAGTCTTGGTCATGATATGGTTTCAGTTTCTACATATAGAATCACATGTAGAATCAAATATATAGTAACATATAGAGTCACATATATAGTGTTATATAGAATCACATATAGAGTGTTATGTAGAATCACATATAGAATCACATTTAAAATCACATATAGAGCGTTATATAGAATCACATGTAGAATCACATAGAAACTAATGTAGCTCTCTCCTCCTCTCCTCCTCCTCATCTCCTCCTCTCCTCTCCTCCTCCTCATCTCCTCCTCTCCTCTCCTCCTCTCCTCCTCCTCTCCTCTCCTCTCCTCTCCTCTCCTCTCCCCCACTAGTCCTCTCCTCCTCCTCTCCTCTCCTCCTCTCCTCTTCTCTCCTCTCCTCTCCCCCACTAGACCTCTCCTCCCCTCCTCCACTAGTCCTCTCCTCTCCTCCTCTCCTCCTCTCCCTCTCTCCTACTCCTCTTCTCTCCTACTCTTCTCCTCTACTAGTCCTCTACTCCTCTCCTCCTCTCCTTCACTAGTCCTCTCCTCCTCTCCTCCCCTCCTCCACTAGTCCTCACCTCCTCCTCTCCTCCACTAGTCCTCTCTTCCTCCTCTCCTCCTCTCCTCCACTAGTCATCTCCTCTCCTCCTCCTCATCTCCTCCTCTCCTCTCCTCCTCTCCTCCTCCTCTCCTCTCCTCTCCTCTCCTCTCCTCTCCTCTCCTCTCCTCTCCTCTCCTCTCCTCTCCCCCACTAGTCCTCTCCTCCTCCTCTCCTCTCCTCCTCTCCTCTTCTCTCCTCTCCTCTCCCCCACTAGACCTCTCCTCCCCTCCTCCACTAGTCCTCTCCTCTCCTCCTCTCCTCCTCTCCCTCTCTCCTACTCCTCTTCTCTCCTACTCTTCTCCTCTACTAGTCCTCTACTCCTCTCCTCCTCTCCTTCACTAGTCCTCTCCTCCTCTCCTCCCCTCCTCCACTAGTCCTCACCTCCTCCTCTCCTCCACTAGTCCTCTCTTCCTCCTCTCCTCCTCTCCTCCACTAGTCATCTCCTCTCCTCCTCCTCATCTCCTCCTCTCCTCTCCTCCTCTCCTCCTCCTCTCCTCTCCTCTCCTCTCCTCTCCTCTCCTCTCCTCTCCTCTCCTCTCCTCTCCCCCACTAGTCCTCTCCTCCTCCTCTCCTCTCCTCCTCTCCTCTTCTCTCCTCTCCTCTCCTCTCCTCTCCCCCACTAGACCTCTCCTCCTCTCCTCTACTAGTCCTCTCCTCCCCTCCTCCACTAGTCCTCTCCTCTCCTCCTCTCCTCCTCTCCCTCTCTCCCACTCCTCTCCTCTCCTACTCTTCTCCTCTACTAGTCCTCTACTCCTCTCCTCCTCTCCTTCACTAGTCCTCTCCTCCTCTCCTCCCCTCCTCCACTAGTCCTCACCTCCTCCTCTCCTCCACTAGTCCTCTCTTCCTCCTCTCCTCCTCTCCTCCACTAGTCATCTCCTCCTCTCCTCCACTAGTCCTCTCCTCCTCCTCTCCTCCTCGTCTCCTCCACTAGTCCTCTCCTCCTCTCCTCGTCTCCTCCACTAGTCCTCTTCTCCTCCTCTCCTCTTCTCCTCCTTCAGTAGCTCTCTCTTGTTGTCCCTCTCTCCTCCTCCTCTCCTCCTCTCCTCCTCCACTAGTCCTCTCCTCTTCTCCTCCTCTCCTCCTCCTCCTCTCCTCCTCTCCTCCTTCAGTAGCTCTCTCTTGTTGTCTCTCTCTCCTCCTCCTCTCCTCCTCTCTTCTTCCACTAGTCCTCTCCTCCTCCTCCTCCCCTCCTCCTCCACTAGTCCTCTCCTCCTCCTCTTCTCCTCCTCCTCTCCTCCTCCTCTCCTCCTCTTCTCCTTCAGTAGCTCTCTCTTGTTGTCACTCTCTCCTCCTGGCTGCTTGTGTAACTGGCTGACGTGCTCTGTCTGCCTGTCTGCCTGCCTGCCTGTCTGCCTGCCTGTCTGTCTGTCTGTCTGTCTGTCTGTCTGTCTGTCTGTCTGTCTGTCTGTCCCTTAGGTAGTGGGTCTTCCTCTCTTCCTCTCTCCCTCTCAGCCTCTCTTCCTCTCTTCTTCGCTCCCTCTCAGCCTCTCTTCCTCTCTTCCTCTCAGCCTCTCAGGCTCTCTTCCTCTCAGCCTCTCTTCCTCACTTCCTCTCAGCCTCTCTTCCTCACTTCCTCTCATCCTCTCTTCCTCACAGCCTCTCTTCCTCACTTCCTCTCTCTGAGCATCTCTCCCTCTCAGCATATCTCCCTCACTTCCTCTCTCCCTCTCAGCCTCTCTCCCTCTCAGCATCTCTGCCTCTCAGCATCTCTCCCTCTCAGCCTCTCTTCCGCCCACTCCACTTACCGCTCACACTGCAGGATCGCTCTTGCCTGCATCAGCCTCTCTCTCTCTCTCTCTCTCTCTCTCTCTCTCTCTCTCTCTCTCTCTCTCTCTCTCTCTCTCTCCCTCTCCTCCTCTGTCCCTCCCTCAGCCCTGGTTTTCTCTCTGTAGGTTTTCATCTCTCTCTCTCTGGACAGAGAAAGGACTCTGTCAGCTGTCAGTAATACGGTGCACTGATGCTGCTTCTAACCTTGTGTGTGTGTGCGCGTGTGTGTGCGTGCGTGCCTGCAATCAAGTGCATATAAGCAGGAGTGTGTGTGTGTGTACTTTTCTGTGTGAGTGTGTATCTGTGTTGGTGATTTTGTGTTGTAGCAGTCTGTGTGAGTGTGTATCTGTGTTGGTGATTTTGTGTTGTAGCAGTCTGTGTGAGTGTGTATCTGTGTTGGTGATTTGTGTTGTAGCAGTCTGTGTGAGTGTGTATCTGTGTTGGTGATTTGTTTTGTAGCAGTCTGTGAGCACCAGGAGTGAGCGTGCTCAATGTGCCGGAGCTATTTTAGGCTCAGCCAGTGATGATGTTTGATTCTGCGGTAATTCTCTCTCTCTCTCTCTCTCTCTCTCTCTCTCTCTCTCTCTCTCTCTCTCTCTCTCTCTCTCTCTCTCTCTTTCAGTCTCTCTGCCCTCTGATGAAGGACAGGATAGGAGATGTGAGAGGAGAGGGAAGGAAAATAGAGTAGAGAGCAGAGAGGAGAAGACAGGAGAGGGGGATGAGGAGAGGTGAATGAAGAGAGGAGAGGGGAATGAGGTGAGGAGAGGGGGGTGAGGAGAGGAGAGGGGGTGAGGAGAGGAGAGGAGGAGAAGAGAGGAGAGGATGAATGGGATGAAGATAGGAGAGGAGAAGGGGTGAGGAGAGTGGAGAGGAGAGGATGAATGGGATGAGGAGAGGAGAGGGGAATGATGAGAGGAGAGGAGAGAAGAGGACAGGAGAGGGGGATGAGGAGAGGAGAGGAAGGTACCGGAGCCCACAAGCGATATCAGTGACTTCTAAAGTGAATCACTCTGAGGACAGTAATGTTCTCTGTCAGGAGGTGACATCTAGCGTTATGAGAACATCCATGCCCTCTTATCACACATACACCAAGGTTTAGCCTCCCATTGGCTGAAAAACAATCCCATTGGCTGAAAAACAATCCCATTGGCTGAAAATAAATCCCATGACAAAATAATGCTTTTTATTCATTGATAGAAACAACATTTGATGGAAATACATTTGACCATCATGCTTACCGTTCTATAGGTTAATTTGCGTAACTTAGTGGAATTAAATTGGCCTCCTGTGTGTATTTTGATTGGTCATCGTGCATCTTATTATTGCTCACACTACACTACACAGAGCCTATTCTGAGCAGGACTTCTGCAGTTCCTCAGCAGGTTGCTGCTGGAGTAAAATCTGCTTTTTGAAGACCGGTCATTCATTCCACAACAATTCTAAATCACGTGTGAAAAACAGTTTTGGTGATTAAAAAGAGCTACTGTTATAATTTCTATACCAGTCATTTTATTTCTCATCTGATAAAGTGCATCAGGCTATGAGAGCTTCACCCACCACTTTACAATGTGAGCTGGAGACCGTATGCATTTTGAAAACATATGTCATTGTTTGAAACTTTAAATGTTTTATTTCATATTATGAGGCATGTCTTACGTCGCTTCAAAGAAGCCTATAGGCAAAATCCAAACACAGAAACGTGGAGGCAATTATTATTTCATAGGCGGAGCGTGAGTTTCAAGTTTGGGGATGGTGACAATTTATCCTACCGTTCTGCCTGATTTTCATAGGTGCTTTTTGTGGATCACTTTCATTTCAATAATGGCGTCTTGGAACACGGGAGCCTCACTGCGGTGGCAGTCTGCCTGATCCGGCAGAAGCACTCATCCACTGCAGGCGCCTCGGTCTGCCTCGGATTCCATGTAGCCTGGGCCGGCTGATTACCCAGGACGCACTGGAAAGAGTCAGCCCGGGGGAGGAGTGACAAAGTGAGTTGTAGACGTATCTACTGCTGGTCCTGGAAGTGACTCCTTTCCCCAGCTCCTGGTTGGTCCTCTCCACCTTCCTGTTGGACTGAGGGTGGTACCCGGATGTGAGGCTGACTGTGGCCCGAGCTTCATCATAAAGCCTTTTCAGACCCGTGGCGTGAAATAGGGGCCACGGTCGGAGATGATGTCCTCCGGAAGGCCATAGTGTCGGAAGACCTGCTGGAACAGTGCCTCAGCGAACTGGAGAGTGGTAGGGAGACCAGAGAGAGGGATACAACGGCAGGATTTAGAGAATATGTCAACAACAACCTTAAGAGTGGTAAAAACTATCAAAAAGGGGGAGATCAGTTACAAAGTCTATGGACAGATGTGGCTGAGGGAAGTTTCTCTGCTGGAGCATCCCGGAGGAGATTTGAATTGGGCACAGACTGAGCAAGAGCAAGAGTTGACATAGTGGGCAAAGTCCTGTAACAAGGTGGGCCACCAGTACTTATCGGAGAGGGATTGGATAGTGCAGGGATACCTGGGTGTCCAGCTGTGAGCAATGTGTGTGTCCAGGTCAACAGCCGATCTCTGACCCCTGTGGGGACGTAGATGGGGACATCCACTAAACTCTGGGGGGCAGGTAGCAGGTAGCAGGCAGCAGGTAGCTGGCAGCAGGCAGCAGGTAGCTGGTAGCAGGCAGCAGGTAGCAGGCAGCAGGTAGCACGTAGCAGGTACCTGGCAGCAGGTAGCAGGCTCCATCTCCAGAGCCTGGTGGATGTCCACATCTAAGGACCAAAACATGGAGCCAAAAATACGGGAGGACATTCACAGGACCCTCTAATCAGGAAAGCAGGTCCTCCGGCATCCTGGTCCCCAGGTGGAAATTTCCATCCTCGACCTGGAGATGTTGGGGATATGAAGTGGGAATCTGCTGAGGATAACTTTGTTAAAAAAACATGCCCCTCTGCTCTAGTGGACCCCGGGTTGGGAAGCACCGGACACCACTGAAGCTGGTACCCCTCCTGGCCACACTAGGGACAGAGCCCAAGCTGTCTCCAGCGACGCTGCTCTGCCACAGAGAGATGTGTGGCCACTACCTCCATGGGTTCAGGCTCTGCCTCAGGACAGCCAAAGGAGGCGAGTGGCGAGGTGGGCACCGGCTCTCCTGGAGAAGGTTATCGCATTATATATCCATTGTGAATAGTGCGTCCAAGCGGTCTGGGCACCCTGCTGGAGGCTGCCACAGTCTGAAAGGTGAGGGTGTACTCCACAGCGGTCTGGGCATCCTGCTGGAGTTGGAAAAGTTGCTCACCTCCCTCTCTGCCCTCTGGAGGATGGTTGAAAACTGCCCTGAACAGAGCCATTAACCTTTCGTAGGACCCCAGTTCCTCCTCTACTCTTTCCCAGATGACCGTAGCCAACTCCAACACCCGCCCAAGCAGCAGAGAAATGACGGTGGAGAGCCTCGCTGGTGGTGTCGAGGCGGATTCATGCAGGGTAGTAACATTATGAGTTGGGATTATGGTTCATTGTTTAGCTAGCTAGGTACATGTCTAAACAAAAGATTCCACTATTTTTATTTTTTGTATTTTATTTCACCTTTATTTAACCAGGTAGGCTAGTTGAGAACAAGTTCTCATTTGCAATTGCGACCTGGCCAAGATAAAGCAAAGCAGTTCGACACATACAACGACAGAGAGTTACACATGGAGTAAAACAAACATACAGTCAATATTACAGTATAAACAAGTCTATATACGATGTGAGCAAATGAGGTGAGATAAGGGAGGTAAAGGCAAAAAAAAGTCCATGGTGGCAAAGTAAATACAATATAGCAAGTAAAACACTGGAATGGTAGATTTGCAGTGGAAGAATGTGCAAAGTAGAAATAAAAATAATGGGGTGCAAAGGAGCAAAATAAAAATAATAATAAATTAAATACAGTAGGGAAAGAGGGTAGTTGTTTGGGCTAAATTATAGGTGGGCTATGTACAGGTGCAGTAATCTGTGAGCTGCTCTGACAGTTGGTGCTTAAAGCTAGTGAGGGAGATAAGTGTTTCCAGTTTCAGAGATTTTTGTAGTTCGTTCCAGTCATTGGCAGCAGAGAACTGGAAGGAGAGTCGGCCAAAGAAAGAATTGGTTTTTGGGGTGACTAGAGAGATATACCTGCTGGAGCGTGTGCTACAGGTGGGAGATGCTATGGTGACCAGCGAGTTGAGATAAGGGGGGACTTTACCTAGCAGGGTCTTGTAGATGACATGGAGCCAGTGGGCTTGGCGACGAGTATGAAGCGAGGGCCAGCCAACGAGAGCGTACAGGTCGCAATGGTGGGTAGCATATGGGGCTTTGGTGACAAAACGGATTGCACTGTGATAGACTGCATCCAATTTGTTGAGTAGGGTATTGGAGGCTATTTTGTAAATTACATAGCCAAAGTCGAGGATTGGTAGGATGGTCAGTTTTACAAGGGTATGTTTGGCAGCATGAGTGAAGGATGCTTTGTTGTGAAAAAGGAAGCCTGAGCGCATGCTCAGACGAACACCCAGAGCTCACTCTGGCACTCCAGATTGAATTTAGGAACACACATAGTATGAACCAGCCTTTAGTCTTGAAATCTAATGTTGTTTAGTACATGGCCTCACGTGAATCCTTAAAAGAGATAGTTGTGGTTTAAGTTTAAGAGGGTGTGAACGATGCTGAATGGTGTAGACAAAGAAGTGCTCTCCAGTAGGTACCAAAACATTCAAGGGCCATTTTCTCATAAGTGGGGTTACAGGTTTATCAACTTTCAAACCATAATTACTTTCCCAGTGTTCCTCAACTGAAGTGTACTGTATAATATAACATTTACCACTTTCTTTTATCCAATGTAAAAAACACATTTACAAATGCTGCTACATAAGACCGAATCGAGCCGGTCGGTGGTGGTTCTACAAGGCTGTTAATGATAATGACATGGTGGTTCTGCTGCGCCGCCTTCACCACGCTGTCTGTGTGGGTGGACCATTTCAGTTTGTCCGTGATGTGTGCGCTGTCTGTGTGGGTGGACCATTTCAGTTTGTCCGTGATGTGTGCGCTGTCTGTGTGGGTGGACCATTTCAGTTTGTCCGTGATGCGTGCGCTGTCTGTGTGGGTGGACCATTTCAGTTTGTCCGTGATGTGTACGCTGTCTGTGTGGGTGGACCATTTCAGTTTGTCCGTGATGTGTACGCTGTCTGTGTGGGTGGACCATTTCAGTTTGTCCGTGATGTGTGCGCTGTCTGTGTGGGTGGACCATTTCAGTTTGTCCGTGATGCGTGCGCTGTCTGTGTGGGTGGACCATTTCAGTTTGTCCGTGATGTGTACGCTGTCTGTGTGGGTGGACCATTTCAGTTTGTCCGTGATGTGTACGCTGTCTGTGTGGGTGGACCATTTCAGTTTGTCCGTGATGTGTGCGCTGTCTGTGTGGGTGGACCATTTCAGTTTGTCCGTGATGTGTACGCTGTCTGTGTGGGTGGACCATTTCAGTTTGTCCGTGATGTGTGCGCTGTCTGTGTGGGTGGACCATTTCAGTTTGTCCGTGATGTGTGCGCTGTCTGTGTGGGTGGACCATTTCAGTTTTTCCGTGATGTGTGCGCTGTCTGTGTGGGTGGACCATTTCAGTTTGTCCGTGATGTGTGGGTGGACCATTTCAGTTTGTCCGTGATGTGTACGCTGTCTGTGTGGGTGGACCATTTCAGTTTGTCCATGATGTGTACGCTGTCTGTGTGGGTGGACCATTTCAGTTTGTCCGTGATGTGTACGCTGTCTGTGTGGGTGGACCATTTCAGTTTGTCCGTGATGTGTCCGCCGAGGAACTTAATACTTTCTTAAACCTTTCCACCTTCTCCATTACTGTCCCGTAGATGTGGATTTAAACGGCTCCCTCTGCTGTTTCCTGAAGTCCTCGATCATCTCCTTTGTTTTGTTGACGTTGAGTGAGAGGTTATTTTCCTGAAACCCCACTCTGAGGGCCCTCACCTCCTCCCTGTAGGCCGTCTCGTCGTTGTTGGTAATCAAGCCTACTATTGTTGTGTCGTCTGCAAACTTGATGATTGAGTTGCTGCCCTTGGTTAAGTCAATCCTTGGGGCTCATTTCTCTGGTGTGTGTATGTCTGTGCTGCAGTACAGGATAATCTGACTGCCATAACTCACACACACACACACACACACACACACACACACACACACACACACACACACACACACACACACACACACACACACACACACACACACACACACACACACACACTAACCCTTACTGCCTAACCCACTGGATCTCTGGGACTGGGCTGATTGCCTGCTGTCAGATGCCATGTTAGTCAGATGATCCTGAACTGCAGCATCTGGGGATGGAGCAGTTGGCGTGGGGAAGGGATCAGGTTTCTTTCCACAGAACAGAGAATACACACCCTGGACACACACAGCTATGCTAATGCTGTACCAATGCTAACCAGTCTGTTAAACACACGGCTACGGTAGGAGAGTGGAGGGATGCTGTACCAATGCTAACCAGTCTGTTAAACAAACGGCTACGGTAGGAGAGTGGAGGGATGCTGTACCAATGCTAACCAGTCTGTGAAACACACGGCTACGGTAGGAGAGTGGAGGGATGCTGTACCAATGCTAACCAGTCTGTTAAACACACGGCTACGGTAGGAGAGTGGAAGGATGCTGTACCAATGCTAACCAGTCTGTTAAACACACGGCTACGGTAGGAGAGTGGAAGGATGCTGTACCAATGCTAACCAGTCTGTTAAACACACGGCTACGGTAGGAGAGTGGAAGAATGCTGTACCAATGCTAACCAGTCTGTTAAACACACGGCTATGCTAATACTGTACCAATGCTAACCAGTCTGTTAAACACACGGCTACGGTAGGAGAGTGGAGGGATGCTGTACCAATGCTAACCAGTCTGTTAAACACACGGCTACGGTAGGAGAGTGGAGGGATGCTGTACCAATGCTAACCAGTCTGTTAAACACACAGCTACGGTAGGAGAGTGGAGGGATGCTGTACCAATGCTAACCAGTCTGTTAAACACGCGGCTACGGTAGGAGAGTGGAGGGATGCTGTACCAATGCTAACCAGTCTGTTAAACACATGGCTACGTTAGGAGAGTGGAGAAGAGAGATAGTTGGAGAGGGGGAGAGCAGGGTCCCTGTGTTCAGGGAGGGAGGGAGGGAGGGAGAGCAGGGTCCCTGTGTTCAGGGAGGGAGGGAGGGAGGGAGAGCAGGGTCCCTGTGTTCAGGTCTGGAGGGAGGGAGGGAGGGAGGGAGGGAGGGAGGGAGGGAGGGAGGGAGGGAGGGAGGGAGGGAGGGAGGGAGAGCAGGGTCCCTGTGTGTTCAGGTCAGGAGCGAGGGAGGGAGAGCAGGGTCCCTGTGTTCAGGTCTGGAGGGAGGGAGGGAGGGAGGGAGAGCAGGGTCCCTGTGTTCAGGTCTGGAGGGAGGGAGGGAGGGAGGGAGGGAGGGAGAGCAGGGTCTCTGTGTGTTCAGGTCAGGAGCGAGGGAGGGAGAGCAGGGTCCCTGTGTTCAGGGAGGGAGGGAGGGAGGGAGAGCAGGGTCCCTGTGTTCAGGTCTGGAGGGAGGGAGGGAGGGAGGGAGAGCAGGGTCCCTGTGTTCAGGTCTGGAGGGAGGGAGGGAGGGAGGGAGAGAGGGAGAGCAGGGTCCCTGTGTTCAGGCCAGGAGGGAGGGAGGGAGGGAGAGCAGGGTCCCTGTGTTCAGGGAGGGAGGGAGAGAGGGAGAGCAGGGTCCCTGTGTTCAGGCCAGGAGGGAGGGAGGGAGGGAGAGCAGGGTCCCTGTGTTCAGGTCTGGAGGGAGGGAGGGAAGGAGGGAGAGCAGGGTCTCTGTGTTCAGGTCTGGAGGGAATGAGGGAGGGAGGGGGGAAGATCAGGGTCTCTGTGTTTAGGTCAGGAGGAAGGGAAGGAGGGAGGGAGGGGGGAAGAGCAGGGTCTCTGTGTTCAGTTCTGGAGGGAGGGAGGGAGGGAGCGAGGGAGGGAAAAGGGTCTCTGTGTGTTCAGGTCAGGAGGGAGCGAGGGAGGGAGAGCAGTCTCTGTGTTCAGGTCAGGAGGGAGCGAGGGAGGGAGAGCAGTCTCTGTGTTCAGGTCAGGAGGGAGGGAGGGAGCGAGGGAGGGAGAGCAGTCTCTGTGTTCAGGAAAGTGCTGTTTGAATGAATGCTTACGAACCTGCTGCTGCCTACCACCTGTCACGCCCTGACCTTAAAGAGTTTATTTCTCTATTTGTTTAGGTCAGGGTGTGATTTGGGTGGGCATTCTAGTTGTCTCTTTCTTTGTTGGCTGGTTATGGTTCCCAATCAGAGGCAGCTGTCTATCGTTGTCTCTGATTGGGGATCATACTTAGGCAGCTGTCTATCGTTGTCTCTGATTGGGAATCATACTTAGGCAGCCTGTTTTCCACCTGAGTTTGTGGGATGTTGTCTTTGTATAGTTGCTGTTTAGCGCTACAGAGCTTTACGGTCCTTTATATTTTGTTGTTTTGTCGGTGTTTCATTATTAAACATCATGAACACGTTCCACGCTGGGCTTTGGTCTCACTCATTCAACGACAGACGTAACACCACCGTTTAGTCAGACTATCAAATATTAAATCATAGACTTAATTATAACATAATAACACACAGAAATACAAGCCTTGGGTCATTTATATGGTCGAATACGGAAACTATCATCTCGAAAACAATACATTTATTCTTTCAGTGAAATACGGAACCGTTCCATATTTTATCTAAGGGGTGGCATCCATCAGTCTAAATATTCCTGTTACATTGCACAACCTTCAATGTTATGTCATAATTACGTAAAATTCTGGCAAATTAGTTTGCAATGAGCCAGGCAGCCCAAACTGTTGCATATACCCTGACTCTGCGTGCAATGAACGCAAGAGAAGTGACACAATTTCCCTAGTTAAATATTGCCTGCTAACATTCATTTATTTTAACTAAATATGCAGGTTTAAAAATATATACTTCTGTGAATTGATTGTAACTTAAGAAAGGCGTTGATGTTAATGGTTCGGGACAGTCGTGCAACAATTGTGCTTTTTTTGTTGCAAATGTGCTGTTGTTAAATCATCCCGTTTGGCGAAGTCGGCTGTCTTTGTTAGGAAGAAATAGATCATCCCCCGTTTGGCGAAGTCGGCTGTCTTTGTTAGGAAGAAATAGATCATCCCCCGTTTGGCGAAGTCGGCTGTCTTTGTTAGGAAGAAATAGATCATCCCCCGTTTGGTGAAGTCGGCTGTCTTTGTTAGGAAGAAATAGATCATCCCCCGTTTGGCGAAGTCGGCTGTCTTTGTTAGGAAGAAATAGATCATCCCCCGTTTGGCGAAGTCGGCTGTCTTTGTTAGGAAGAAATAGATCATCCCCCGTTTGGTGAAGTCGGCTGTCTTTGTTAGGAAGAAATAGATCATCCCCCGTTTGGTGAAGTCGGCTGTCTTTGTTAGGAAGAAATAGATCATCCCCCGTTTGGTGAAGTCGGCTGTCTTTGTTAGGAAGAAATAGATCATCCCCCGTTTGGTGAAGTCGGCTGTCTTTGTTAGGAAGAAATAGATCATCCCCCGTTTGGCGAAGTCGGCTGTCTTTGTTAGGAAGAAATAGATCATCCCCCGTTTGGCGAAGTCGGCTGTCTTTGTTAGGAAGAAATAGATCATCCCCCGTTTGGTGAAGTCGGCTGTCTTTGTTAGGAAGAAATAGATCATCCCCCGTTTGGTGAAGTCGGCTGTCTTTGTTAGGAAGAAATAGATCATCCCCCGTTTGGTGAAGTCGGCTGTCTTTGTTAGGAAGAAATAGATCATCCCCCGTTTGGTGAAGTCGGCTGTCTTTGTTAGGAAGAAATAGATCATCCCCCGTTTGGCGAAGTCGGCTGTCTTTGTTAGGAAGAAATAGTCTTCACACAGTTCGCAACGAGCCAAGCGGCCCAAACTGTTGCATATACCCTGACTCGGTTGCACAAAACGCAAGAGAAGTGACACATTTTCCCTAGTTAAAAGAAATTAATGTTAGCCGGCAATATTAACTAAATTTTCAGGTTTAAAAATATATACTTGTGTATTGATTTTAAGAAAGGCGTTGATGTTTATGGTTAGGTACACATTGGTGCATCGACAGTGGTTTTTTTCACGAATGCTCTTGTTAAATCACCCGTTTGTCGAAGTAGGCTGTGATTCAATGATAAATTAAAGTGACTATGCATATATGATGAACAGAGAGTAGCAGTAGCGTACAAGAGGGGTTGGGGGGTGGCGGAACACAGTGCAGATAGCCCGGGTAGCCATTTGATTACCTGTTCAGGAGTCTTATGGCTTGCGGATAAAGAAGACTTTGTGCTAGACTTGGCACTCCCAAAAGAGTTTTAACAGGCTCCGCATCAATTATATGCAACGCAGGACAAGCTAGATAAACTAGTAATATCATCAACCATGTGTAGTTAACTAGTGATTATGTTAAGATTGATAGTTTTTTATAAGATATGTTTAATGATAGCTAGCAACTTGCCTTGGCTTCTTGCTGCACTCGCATTACCGGTAGTCAGCCTGCCACGCAGTCTCCCCGTGGAGAGCAATGTAATCTGTTTCCAAAAATGCAGATTACCGATTGTTATGAAAACTTGAAATCGACCCTAATTAATCGGCCATTCCGTTTAATCGGCCGACCTCTAGTCTCTAGATTCTAGTATGGGGATTATAGGATCAGCCTACCATATATTTCTCTCTCTCCCCCTATCTCTGACTTTCTCTCTCCCCCTATATCTTCCTCTTTCTATCTATATATATATATATATATATATATATATATATATATATATATATAAATATAGCCCTCTCTCTCCCCCTCCCCCTCTCTCTTTAACGGCATTCATAGGAAGGAAGAAGGACCAAGGTGCAGCGTGGTACGTGTTCATATTATTTATTCCAAACTGAACACTAAATACAAAATAACAAAAGGAATAACTGAAACAGTTCTGACAGGCGATACACAGAAAATAACTACCCACAAAACACAGGTGGGAAAAGGCTACGTATGGTTCTCAATCAGAGACAACGATAGACAGCTGCCTCTGATTGAGAACCACACCCGGCCAAACACAGAAATAGAAAAACATAGAACACAAAACATAGAATGCCCACCCCAACACGCCCTGACCAAACTAAAATAGAGACA